>NC_058084.1:286156620-286456620 GCF_014858855.1 Bufo gargarizans | reverse complement strand
GTCATCCAACGGACCAACGCGTGTGCGATCAAGTGCGCATGCGCCAAGACCCGGACGCATCCGCGTCATCCGAAATACACAGTACGCGCATGGTTGGATAATCGCGTCACATCAGTGTCATCACAAAGCCTTGCGATGATTCGCCAGCGCCCAGTACTCGTGCACAATCCACCATATTGGAAAAGGTAAAGCCAGTTCAGGCGCGTAAGTAACCGCATCATGACATTTGCCAACCATTAACCAATATACTGTGCATACATAACACAAACAACTCGTTACTTTTTGGTCTACTGTGTCCAAATCTAAGCGCCGTCAGGCACCCCCGGTTGACACATATACAGGGGACATCACATGGGCAAGGTAGCAGCTTCCCCATATGTTATCCATCCCATGGACCACGTAACAATGAGGAATCTCCTCAACACATCCATACTCAGGAGACTGTAATTATGTAGCACTGTAGGCGATGTATTTTTGACACTAGTGATAGACATCTAGTGGAGCTCGGGGATTGTAGCTACAATGCAAGTCCATGCTCATTTCACGCAACCTTCAGCCATCGACCATGATATAACTGTGTGAGTAAAAGAAAAAGAGAATTAGCTTAATCTCTATATTTATATAAATAACAGAACAGAAATTACATTACTACCCATCACAGGAATTGAGCATAGAGTGAATCAAAAATGGGTCAGGGCAAGCTATCGACCAAATACCTGTCCTAAATTGAGATCAACATTGAGGCCATGTGGTTTCATGAAGTTTAAAGTGAAAATCCAATGGATTCCTTTCTTTTTGAGAAGTGCAATTCTGTTACCACCCCTGCTCGGCATGGGTACAATCCACAATCCAGCACTTGAGATCCCTTTCCTTGTGTTTGAGATCCGTAAAGTGCTTGGAAACTGGAAGATCCAATCTTTTTTGTCGAATACTAAAGCGGTGGTTATTCAGTCTAGACTTAAACTCTGTAGATGTTTCCCCAACTTATAAAATATTGCAGTGACAGGACAGTACATATACCACATGATCAGAGATACATGTCATATGAAAACGGATGGGAACAACAGCCCCCGTGGATGGGTGGACAAATAAGGAGGCCTTGCACATGTATCTGCAATTGACGCATCCAAGACACTGAAAACATCCGCGTCCGGGACGCGTCATCCGAGGCTTCAGACAATCTACATTAACGCGTCCCAGACGCAGATGTTTTCCGTGTCTTGAATGCGTCAATTGCAGATACATGTGCAAGGCCTCCTCTTTTGTCCACCCGTCCACGGGGGCTGTTTCTCTGATCATGCACACTTGATTGCACACATGTTGGTCCGTCAGATGACACATTCAACGGGCGCACGCGCATACGAGATTCTTAGATGCCGAATTTGGCAATGGAGTCATATCGGGTATTGGTAAGGTGTTTGATTGTATGCATGCATCTGTGTCCATAGTCGTGTGACCTGACCACTCCCCATGATGAATGTGTGGTAATAGCTCCTTATTTTAACCCATTGTTAACCAATTGTTTCCTGGGTCATTGCACAAGTGCACTTTATATACATGAATTTTGCATTTATTTAGATAATGTATTATGATATGCAATCGTATCACGGTTTTATTTTATGTCTAAGCACTGTGTTCACCTGATGCATAATTGTATACACATGTATCATTATGTTCATTTAATTATCACCTGTATAGGCATGGGTTAATGCTAATTATGTTTAATGATGTCACTTCCTCACACTATAAGTATGTTCAGTTTGTATTGTTGCATTGCTTATGAAAGGCTTCATGTTGGAACGGAAACATCGCGTCACCACTTGTTGAATAAACAGCTTTCTATTTTTCACCATATTGGAGTGCTGCTCAGTTTTTTATTGATATTATCCTGGGACGCCATTCCCACTGGAGCTTGCAACCAATCTTCAATATTCTAAGGTTGGTGCTGCCATTTATTATATTATATTATATTATATAAATATATATATATATATATATATATATATATATATATATATATATTATATATAGCACCATGTGCATTCCTCTGTAATATTTTATTCTCTCTTGAGAAAGGGGATATACCCCAAAACTTGTTGAGCTTTTTGACCAAATAAAGAATTCTCCACTTGGAACCCTGGTTATCATTCTTTTGGGACGTGGAGGCGAATTCATACCATCTGACGAGCGATCTCGGCGGGGGAGGGGAAGGTATAGGTGTTTTTTGCTTATCCTATACCTCCCTTCCTGGTGAAGTAAGTCCCCCATTCGCTATAATATTTAATATTCTAACATCTTATCACTGCATCATCTTCATGAACTTGTTAGAAATATGTTAAGTCCACATTATAAAATAGTCCTGTTGCTGACTTAAAGGGCTTCTGTCACCCCCCATTGTGCAATTTTCATTAGCCAACATTAGCTATTTGCTAATGTCAGCTGAGTGCAATCATACATGTCCTACCTTTGTCTATGGCTTATTTCTAGTAAAAATCATACTTTTATCATATGAAAATTTCTTCACTTCCAGCAAGTTGGGCGTGTACTTGCTGGAAGTTGCCACATCTGCCGCTTCTAGACACGTCCCATCTCCTCTTAATAGGGCCAGCGAGCGCTCTCCTCCTCCCGCTGGCCCCGTCTGCTGCTTAATTCCTGCGCCTGCGCCGTAACTATCCTCGATCGGCTCAGGCATCCCGAGTAAGGGACGCGCGCTTGCCAGCTCCTTCCTCAGTGCCGCTGCGACGATTACGTCACACTATACCCGGAAGAGAAAACTGCCGATTATCGCTAATGCCGGCAATCTTCTCTTTCGGGTGTAGTGTGGCCATATGTTAACTCTGCTTTTTATTAGCACTCAGAACTTACCACTCCTCCTCATGACCCTGATCTGGTTGCCAGACAGTCTGGTTTTCTGACTCCCTGTCTTTCATCCGGCACAGGGCCTAGACACTCATTCTACTGTCTGAGAGTGAGCTGCAGGCATAAACTATCCCACCCCTCTGCCCCTCTGCAGCTCACCCGATGTTCTTCCAGTAGTTTTTTTTTTTTTTTTATCTTTGTCAACAGCGGGACGTGGCCTAGTTGAGTTTGGGGGCTTGACCAGGGTGTCCAGCTTTTGTGGGTGAACCAAGTGGCCACCCTAATTCTAACACATGAACATACTTTGATCTAAACCTTCCAATGTAGCTCTAGCTGTATGTTTAGGGTTGTTGTCCTTCTGAAAGATGAACCTCTGCCCCAGTCTTAAGTCTTTTACAACCTCTAATAGGATTGCCTTATATTTAGCTCCATCCATTTTCCTATCAACTCTGACTAGTTTCCCTGTGCCTGCTGAAGAGAAGCATCCCCACAGCATGATGCTGCCATCAGCATGTTTCATGTTGGGCATGGTGTGTTCAGGGTGATGTGCAGTGTTATGTTTCTGCAACACATAGCATTTTTCATTTAGGCCAAAAAGTTCAACTTTGGTCTAGAGCACCTTCTTCCACATGTTTGCTGTGTCCACTAGACGGTGTGTGGCAAACTTAAAATTGGACTTATTATGGCTTACTTTTAAAAATGGCTTTCTTCTTGTCACTGTTCCATAAAGGCTAGATTTGAAGTACATGACTAATAGTTATCCTGTGAACAGATTCTCCCACCTAAGCTCTGCAGCTCTGCAGACACTCCAGAGTGACTATGGGATTGGTTGCTTCTCTACTTAGTGCTCTCCTTGCCTGTGCTGCCAGTTTAGGTAGACAGACATGTTTTGGTAAGTTTGCAGTTGTACCATACTGCTTCCATTTATGGATGATGGATTGAACAGTGCCCCATGAGATGTTTAGCTCTTGGGATGTTTTTTTTTTTTTTATAACCTAACCCCGCTTTACTAGAGATGAGCGAATCCAAGTTGACGAAGTGGAATTTGATCAGAATTTCTGAAAAAAATTGATTTGCACCAAATCCGAATTTCCTCATGCTTCGTGGTAACAAATTGCATTAAAAATGGCTGCTGCACGTGTGAGGACATGGAGCAAGGAACTCTGAGAAGGTGGGATCACCCATAATGCCATGCGTGCAGCAAATCAGCAGCCAGGCAGCCCTGTGATGTCACAGCCCTATAAATAGCCTCAGCCATCTTGGATTCTGCCATTTTCCAGTGTACTTGGTGCAGAGAGAGACATCAGCAGGCGTTAAGGACAGTGCTAGAACAAACTTCATTGTGATAATAAAACGATTTACAAGTGCAGGGAAAGATTATCCAAGGTGTAAGGAAAGGATAAGGAGGAATCATTCCACAACATTTATGTTGAACAGGGTTCAGTAGGGGATGTTACAACCTGGGTAATAGAAACAACCCGATTATACCTTGCTGGCCTGGAGTCAACTGGATGGCAGCAGTGGGAGGTTGGGAGACAAACGAGCTCGGGGTAGACTACCAGCTTCGCTGGAGCCTACCTGCCTGGGAAGTAACGGTGCACGGGTTCACGGAGGCAGCGGCAGTAGCAGTCATTCAGTGCATAGTGTTGGGGGTAAAATCACCTACCCGGTAGTGTGGGAGTTTTTTGTTAAGCCACCGGAAGTGGTGAAAATGGCCATATGTAGAAGGTGAAGAGTGGCCAGTGTGTCAATGTTGGCACCACGGCCCTCCGTCAACATATGCAGCATCACCATAAAGTGGCCTGGGAGAACCTAGTCTCCAATGTGGTGGTCCAGCATGCCGCAGCAACTGCTGCATCACCCAGTGGAACGCAGACAATTTCAGGCATTCAAAGATCCACCACCTCAGCCAAAAAGAGCTGTCTATCCTTCCCATCATCTGCTGGTCCTGATGCTCCTTCTCCTCACCCTCCTACTCCTCGCCAGTCATTCCGTCAGCAATCGATCACCGAAGCGATTGCCAAGAGACAACAGTATGTGTGCACTCATCCAACGGCGCAGAAGCTGAATGTGCTTCTTTCCAAGTTGCTGGGGCTGCAGTCCATTGCTTTCCAAGTGGTGGACTCTGCACCTTTCAGAGAACTTATGGCTTGTACCAAACCAAGGTGGAGAGTCCCAAGCTGTCATTTATTTGCCAAAAAGGCAGTACCATCCCTGCACACCCATGTAGAACAGAAGGTGGGCCAGTCCTTGAGCCTGTCGGTGGCTGTCAAAGTGCATGGCAGCGCTGACGTGTGGAGCTAGAACTACGGTCAAGGACAATACATGGGTGAATGTGGTTCCTGCACAGCCACAACAGCAACTTGGCCAGTTGATGCTGCTTCCACCTCCACGTTCTCACACTGTTAGTCCTGCGACAATGTCCGCCTCAGCCTCCTCATCCTCCACAATGTCCTCAGCCTCCACTGCAGGGACAAATCACAGTGTTCCTCCAGCATACCACATGTGCAAGGCACGGTGGTGTCACATTGTTCTGCACCTGGTTTGCTTGGGCGAACAGAGTCACAATGGGGAGGAACTGCTCCGTGTCCTTCATCAAGAAATCTAATCCTGGCTTTCTCTGTGACAATTCAAAATCGGAACTAAGGTGACCGACAACGGGAAGAACATGGTGTCGGCGCTGCATTAAGGAGGGCTGAGCCATACACCCTGCATGGCACACGTGTTCTATCTGGTTTTCAAGCGGTTCCTGAGGTGTTCCACCCATCTGCAAGATATCCTAAAAATGGCCAGGAAACATTGCATGCACTTCAGCCACTCGTACACCACAAAGTACACCCTTTTTGAGCAGCAGCAGCAGAACAGCATCCCCCAACATAGGCTGATATGCGACATTTCCACCCGTTGAAATTCCACCCTCCATATGTTGGACCAACTATATGAACAGAGAAAGACCATAAATGATTTCTTGATTATCCAAGCGGACAGGTGGACTCCCCTGTGTAACTTGAATGTCAGCCAGTGACAGCTCATGCATGACACCTGCCATTTGCTCATGCCCTTTGAGGAGGCCACGTTATTTGTCAGTCGCCAGGACTACTGGATGAACAATTTCATTCCACTGTATGTCCTGGAACAGATTCTGGTAAATCTGGCTGGTCAGTGGACTGGAGACATGGCACCTAGATCTCACGGCCACATGAGCCATGTGGGGGCTGAAATGGAGGAGGAGGGCATTGGAGCAAAAGGAATGTGTGGATTGGTGGATTTTCTACACAGGGAACAGGAGAGGAGGAGCTGGAGCAGCCAGAGGAGTTACAGGGCAATGAGAAAGAGGAGGCAGAGGACCCAGACACACGGTGGCAGCATGCAGTGGAGATGGAGGACTGGAGTCCCTCAGAGTTACTTCTGCAAATGGTCAGATGCATGCTCACTTGCTTGTGCAGTGACAGCCAAATTGTCACCATTCAGCAGAGGAATGACTTCTGTCTCTACATCTTGTTGGACCCTTGCTAGCGGTACAAAATAGGGGCCTTTTTTACACCTACTAAGAGGGAGGACAAACTGAGCTACTATAGAGACATCCTATGCAGTCAGTTGGCCGCTGCCTATCTACGCCATCGTCCATTCTCTCGCAGGTGTTACCCAGGGGGCTCTTTGTGCTCACGTTCCACTGCCATAGCTGCTGGGGAGAGGTGGGGTGGCAGGAGCAGTACCAGCTCCATCAGCAGCAGCCTGAGTCTAGAGTCGCTGATGAGTAGCTTTCTTCACACGCATAGTGAAGAAACTACTCACCAGCAGCAGCATCTAGACCGGGAGCAGAACCTGAACCAGCAGGTGGTGGCATACTTGGAGTGTACCCTGCCAGCCATCATTGAAGATCTGCTGGACTACTGGGCAATCAATCTGGATTTGTGGCCACAACTGGGCGAGTTTGCCCTGGAAAAGCTGTCCTGCCCGGCCAGTAATGTGGCATCAGAGCCCATATATAGTACGTCAGGAGATTGACCCTTGTCAAGACGAATCAGGCATGGATCAGCCAGGATTTCCAACCACCAATGCCTGATGCATCAGACTAGATCATCTATTGTGCCGCACCAACACTTTGGCAAAAGATTTCGGTTTCTTCTGGCTACCTGCCTGAGCTACTATTCTGATGCTGCCACCCGCCTGATGCCACACATATGATGCCAAGTGCTCCTTCTTAAACTCACCATTGTGAGCAGGTACTGTTATGTATGCCCACCTCCACACTATGTCACCTTGCCACTCTGTGGCCTCCTGATGCTGCTGCCACACCCACACTATGTCACTATGCCACTCTGTGGCCTCCTGATACGGCTGCCACCTCCACACTATGTCACCTTGCCACTCTGTGGTATCCTCATGCTGCTGCCACCTCCACACTATGTCACCTTGCCACTCTGTGGGATCCTGATGCTGCCGCCACCTCCACTCTGTCATTGTGCCAGTCTGTGGCCTACACCTTATGCTAACGCCACGTCCAGACTATGTCCTTGAGCCGCTCTGTGATCTCCTCATGCTGCTTACACATCACCACTATGTCACAGGGCCACTCTATTGACTTCTGATGCTGTTCCCACCTGATCTGTCAGAAAGAAGGAAAAAGATGCACAACGGATCCTGTCTGTGTAGCAGCTCTAAGGCCTGTATGGTCCCATCAGAATTGGCTTAAGATTTGGTAGTAAAAAAGCAGGAGTGGGTACAAAACACAGAATGCATGCAAATATTCCATTCACATGTCATCTCTGTTTTGGATCCACTCCTGTTTTTATTGGCATTAGCAATACTGATGAATTACAGACCGATTGCTGACCGAGTGAAGGCAGATGCTCCACAGACAGGATCCGTTTTTTGTGGCTTATTGTTCTGAGGGATCAGATGAAGGGAAAAATAATCAGTTATGTCAACACAAACTTACTGCTGACACGAAGAAAAAAATGGGGGGTCAGTCAGCACATTCCAAAGCGCAGAGGCACGTTGCTATGGCTGAGAACAAGACTGTTAGACAAAAAGTGCAATGCAACAGCTGACACCCTCTCCATTCTGTCGGGGGGCTTTACTTGTATAAGCGTTTAATAGAACAGGTTCTTTAGACATCTATGTGGAATCAGCTGGCGACGTAGTAAAAGGAGTACGCTTCTTGGTGCTAACTTCGACCTGTAAGGTTGAGTTCACACAAGTTATTTGGTCAGTTTTGGCCCCGTGACTGCCCAAATAAGTGAAGTGTGCAGTGATTCTAAGAACAACGCCTGTCATCTGCATATCATACTGACTCATAGTATTATTTCACTATCATAGCAGACTCTCTATGCATGTTACTGCAAGGCACGATGTTCTACACCACTATAAAGGCTCTCTGTAGCCAGGAAGTAGCCGGTTTTTAATGCCATTCACCGCAAATAATTTAGTATCAAAGCAATTTTTTTTTAAAAAATTTGGCGAACCCGCCGAATCAAATGTTTTTAAAATTTTCTCATCTCTATGCTTTACATTTCTCCACAACTTTATTCCTGACCTGTCTTGTGTGTTCCTTGATTTTCATGATGCTGATTGATCACTAATGTTTAAGAACTGTAAAGTTCGGGTTCGTACCGAACTTTAGGATTTTTGGACCACGGACCCGAACCCAAACTTTTCAGTAAAAGTTTGGGTTCGAGTTGCACAGCCAATCAACAAGCGTTTTACTTTTGTGCCCTTAGAAGCCATCACAGCCATGCCTAAAAATGGCATAGCTGTGATTGGCCAGTGCAGCATGTGACCCAGCCTCTATAAAAGCTGGAGTCACGTAGCACTGCACGTCACTCTGCTGTGCTTAGTGTAGGGATAGGATGCTGCTGCTGTGAGGGAGAGAATAGGAAATAATCTTTAAACTGAAGTACTTGTTGACTCAGCAATCTACATAGATTTAGTTTTGTGGGTGCAGTGCACAATCTTTTTACCCTGCCCTGAGCCCAGTGACACAGAAAAATTACTTTGTTCTGTCTGTTAGTTAAGTGGGCGGTGGCGGCCATTTTATGCAAGCTCAGTGCACCAGCAAAGCATATTGTGCATTTGTGACATTAAAATCCAAGCTTGAAATACTGCAATAATATTTCGGGGGTTAAAAAAAAACACACCCATTTTTGGCAATATCCTACATCTGGTACCTTTGCAGCATTTGTCAGTGTGAAATAGAAGCTTGCAATACTTCAATAATTTTCTGGGTTTAAAAATCACCCATTTTTTTCAAGACCCTACATCTGGGGCCTCTGCAGCATTTGTCAGTGTAAAATCCGATCTTGAAATACTGCAATATTTTTCTGGGTTTAAAAAACACCCATTTTTGGCAATACCCTACATCTGGGGCCTATGCAGCATTTTTTTGTGTGAAATACAAACTTGAAATACTGCAATAATAATGTGGGTATAAAGTAAAATACCAATTTTTGCAATATCCAACATCTGGTGCATTTGCAGCATTTGTCAGTGTGAAAGACAAGCTTGATGCTGATGACACAAAGATATGTAACAGGGTTGATGTTCCTGGAGGGAAACGCCAAATGGAAAAGGATTTAGGAAAACTAGAAGAATGGTCAGAACTCTGGCAACTGAAATTTAATGTGGATAAGTGCAAGATAATGCACCTGGGGCGTAAAAACCCAAGGGCAGAATATAGAATATTTGACACAGTCCTGACCTCAGTATCTGAGGAAAGGGATTTAGGAGTAATTATTTCAGAAGACTTAAAGGTGGGAAGACAATTTAATAGAGCAGCATGAAATGCCAGCAGAATGCTTGGATGTATAGGGAGAGGTATAAGCAGTAGAAAGAGTGAAGTGCTTATGCCGCTGTACAGATCACTAGTGAGACCTCACTTGGAGTATTGTGCGCAGTACTGGAGGCCATATCTCCAGAAGGATATAGATACTCTAGAGAGAGTTCAGAGAAGAGCTACTAAACTAGTACATGGATTGCAGGATAAAACTTACCAGGAAATATTAAAGGACCTTAACATGTATAGCTTGGAAGAAAGAAGAGACAGAGGGGATATGATAGAAACTTTTAAATACATAAAGGGAATCAACTCGGTAAAGGAGGAGAGCATATTTAAAAGAAGAAAAACTACCACAAGAGGACACAGTTTTAAATTAGAGGGGCAAAGGTTTAAAAGTAATATAAGGAAGTATTACTTTACTGAGAGAGTAGTGGATGCATGGAATAGCCTTCCTGCAGAAGTGGTAGCTGCAAATACAGTGAAGGAGTTTAAGCATGCATGGGATAGGCATAAGGCTATCCTTCATATAAGATAGGGCCAGGGACTATTCATAGGATTCAGATATATTGGGCAGACTAGATGGGCCAAATGGTTCTTATCTGCCGACACATTCTATGTTTCTATGTTTCTATGAAATACTTCAATAATGTTCTGGGTTAAAAAAAAAAAAAAAAAAAAAAACATTTTCAGCCTTTGCTGCATCTGTCAGTGTGCGATACATGCGTTAGATACTGGTGTTCTATTATGTTATTAAAAAACACCAATTTTAGGCAAAATTATTAATTTTGCAGCCTATGCTGCATCTGTCAGTGTGAGATAGAAGCTTGTAATACTGCAATAATATTCTGGGTTTAAAAAAAGCACAAATTTTGGGCAATATCCTACATCAGGGGCCTATGCTGCATTTGTTAGTGTGACATACAAGCTTGAAATACTGCAATAATATTCTGGGTTTAATAAAACACCAATTTTTGGCAATACCCTACATTAGGGGCCTATGCTTCATTTGCCAGTCTGAGATACACGCATTAGATACTGGTGTTCTATTCTGTTATTTAAAAAAATCACAAATTTTGGCCAAAATATTAATTTTGCAGCATATGCTGCATCTGTCAGTGTGAGAAACAAGCTTGAAGTACTGCAATACAATTCTGGGTTGGTTTAAAAAAAATAATACATTTTTGGCAATCCCATACATCTGGGGCCTATGCTGCATTTGTTAGTGTGACATACAAGCTTGAAATACTGCAATAATATTTAGGATTTTATAAAACTTTTTTGGTAATACACTACATCAGGGGCGTATGCTTCATCTGTCAGTGTGAGATACACGCATTAGATACTGGTGTTCTATTCTGTTATTAAAATAACACCAATGTTGGGCAAAATACTTAATTTTGCAGCTTAAGCTGCATTTGTTAGTGTGACATACAAGCTAGAAATACTGCAATAATATTATGGGTTTATGGCAATACCCTACATCTGGTGCCTTTGCAGCATTTGTCAGTCTGAAAGACAAGCTTGATACACCAATAATTTTCTGAGTTTAAAAAAAACACCAATTTTGTGCAGAAAACTTAATTTTGCAGCCTTTGCTGCATCTGTCAGTGTGAGATACACGTGTTTGATACTGGTGTTTGGTTATTTAAAAAAAAAAAAAAAACACCCATTTTGGGCAAGAAAATAAATTTGAGAAATATGAAGAGAGTGTCAAATAAGGGACGTGGCCCCGATTGTGGTGCTGCTGGTGGAGCTCCTGGAGAGGGGAGAGGACGTGGTCGATCTGTGCCAGCTACACGCACAAGTTAAACACCTTCCTCAAGTGCGAGTAAGTGACAGAACCTTATTTGGTCGGGCCTAATGCGGCTCTACGAATGGTGAGGCCCGAACAAGTACAGGTGATAGTAGATTGGGTTGCTGACAGTGCCCCCAGTTCCTTCACATTGTCTCCCACCCAGTCTCCTGATGAGAGATCAGAATTAGCACCTGCAGCCGATGTCCATCAGTCTTTCACCTCACCCCCTTGCAAATCAGCCAAGCAGTCTGAGCCCCAAGTCATGCAGCAGTTTCTTCTGCTTTTTGATGACTCTACCATCCACATAGCCCTGCCCCAGAAGTGGAAGAGATTGAGTGCACCGATGCCCAACCACTTATGTTTCAAGATGAGAACATGGGACGACCATCTCAGCACGTTTCGGATGATGACGAAACACAGGTGCCAACTGCTTTGACTTTCTGCAGTGTGCAGACCGACAAGGAGGGCAGGGGTGAATACTGGGTGAAAGATGATGTGGAGGACGATGAGGTCCTCGACCCCACATGGAATGAAGGTCATGCGAGTGACCTGTGTAGTTCGGAGGAAGAGGCGGTGGTCGCACAGAGCCACCAGCACAGCAGAAGAGGGAGCAGGGTGCAAAAGCGGAGCGGTTGTCCCCTAGACAGTACGCCTGCTACTGCCCAATGCAGCAAGGGACCGAGCACACCAAAGCCAGCTCCAAGGAGTTCCCTGGCGTGGCAGTTCTTCAGACAATATGCTGACGACAAGACACGAGTGGTTTGCACGCTGTGCAATCAGAGCCTGAAGCAAGGCATAAACGTTCACAACCTGAGCACAACCTGCATGACCAGGCATCTAAGTGCAAAGAACGAGCTGCAGTGGAGTAAACACCTCAAAAACAAAGAAATGTCTCTGGCTCCTCCTGCTTCCTCTTCTGCTGCAGTCTCGGCTTCTTCCTTCTTCTTCCACCTCTGGAGTGACAGTGGCACCTGCCACCCCGCAAACAGAGGATCTGCCAGCAACACCACCACCTGGGTCACCAAGCATCTCCACAATGTCCCACGGAAGCGATCAGCTCTCCATCTCCCAAACACTGAAGCGGAAGAGGATATACTCCCCTACCCACCCGCGTACCCATGGCTCTGAATGCCAGCATTTCAAAATTACTGTTCTTTGAATTGCTGTCATTCCATCTGGTGGAGACGGAGAGTTTTAAAAGCCTTATGGCGGTGGCTGTTCCACTGTATGTCCTGCCTAGCCACCACAACTTTTCCAGGCATGACATTCCTTCCCTGCACAACCAAGTGGGGGACAAAATCTGGTGTGCACTGAGCAACGCCATCTGTTGCAAGGTTTACACCTAACTACGGATAAGTGGACCAGTAAGCACAGTCAGGGACGTTATAGCTCCCTAACAGCACACTGAGTAAATGCAGTGGTGGCTGGGGCTGAGGCAGATAGCAGTTTGGTGCATGTCCTTCTACCACCGAGGATTGCAGGGAGCTTCAGTTTGCCTCCTGTTGCTTCCTCCTCCTACTCCGCTTTCTCATCCTCTACCGGCTCCTCATCTGGTCAGCGTAACACCTTCACCACCAACTTCAGCAGAGCCGGGGTAAACGACAGAAGGCAGTTTTAAATCTTATCTGTTTGGGAGACAAATCCCACACCGTGCAGGAGCTGTAGACGGGCCTTGAACAACAGACTGATGAGTGGTTGGTGCCAGTGAGCCTCAAGCCCGGCCTAGTGGTGTGCGATAATGGGCAAAATCTTGTAGCAGCTCTGGGACTAGCCGGTTTGACGCACATCCCTTGCATGGCGCTTGTGTTGAATTTGGTGGTGCAGTGGTTCCTTAGAAATTACCATGATATGTCAGAGCTGCTGCATAAAGTGCGGGCCGTCTGTGCACGCTTTTGGCGTTCTCACCCTGCTGCTGCCCGCCTGTCAGCGCTGCAGCATAACTTCGGCCTTCCAGCTCACCGCCTCCTATGTGGTGTGCCCACAAGGTGGAACTCCACCTTGCACATGCTGGCCAGACTGTGCAAGCAGCAGCAGGCGATAGTGGATTTCAGCTGCAGCACGCACGCACCACTTCACGACCAATGACTGGGCCTCCATGCAAAACCTGTGTTCCTTGTTGTACTGTTTTGAGTACTCCACCAACATGGCTAGTGCTGATAACGTCATTCTCAGTGTTACTATCCCACTTCTATGCCTCCTTGAAAAAAAACGCTTCTGGCGATAATGTAAGAGGATGTGGCACAGGAGAAGGAGGGGAAGAGGGATCATTTCATAGGGTTTCAGGCCAGTCATTCACAAGTGGCTCCAATTTGCACAATTGTCCAGCCAAGGCACAGTTCTGGAGGATGACGAGGTGGAGGACAAGGAGGAGAAGATGGAGTAGGAGGAACCGTGTTCACAGCAGGGTGTCACCCAAACCGGCTCATGGCCATCACTGGTGCATGGCTGGTGGGATACAGAGGGCACAGACAATACACCTCGCACAGAGGACAGCTTGTCATTGCTATATATATATATATATATATATATATATTTAAACCAAAAACCAGTGTTGGCTACCTCGTCCTCCTCCACCGTCGCTTCCACCTACACAGCTACGTCCACCACCTCCTCAAACTCCTACTTCATATGGACCTCCACTTTTTCAATTTGTACGTGTTTTATTTTATTTCACTAATTTGTCTGTTACATTTTCGGTTGAAATGCACCAATTTTTGGGTTTGATATACCCCTGCTCTACCTAGTAGACAGGTAAAAAAATAAAAAATAAATTGTCTGTTACATTTTCGGGTGAAATTCACACATTTTTGGGTGTGATATACCCCTGCTCTACCTAGTAGACATGTAAAAACATTTCGCTAATTTGGCTGTTACATTCTTGGGTGATATTTGACCATTTTTGCCGTGATTAAACCCCTGCTCTGCATAGGTGACAGATACATAAATTTAAAAAAAATCTTCTTTAATTGACTCGCACCACCTCCTTTCATTCAATGCTTAAACTTTTACAAATTGTCCCACATTTGCGCTTCAATAATTTGTCCCACTTTTCCGCTCAATCACATTTAATTTCAGACAATTAACCTCCCTTGGATGTGGTATCCCTTTCTCACGCTCCCTCTCCATCGTGGAACCCTGATTCGCCGCTCACCGTGATCAACATTGTAGGCGCAGAAAAGAACATCAAAAGTTGATAGAGAAGATATCCAATTGGATCGTGAACATCACGGAGACGTGCGACATGGTTGGGCAGTATGTGTGCACACGCCTAAACGTACTGAATGATGGGTTTGCCCCCTTCAACTTCTCCAAATTGGGCACATGGCCTGAGCTTGCCCTTTACGCCTTGGAGGTGCTGGCCTACCCTGCAGCCAATGTATTGTCTGAACGTGTGTTTAGTACAGCTGGAGGGGGTTATCACAGATTATATTTCCCAATGTTTTGGGGTGTACCCTAATTTAAAAAAATATAAATAATTAAAACCAAAAACCAGTGTAGGCTACCTCCTCCTCCTCCACCGCCGCTTCCACCTACACTGCCTCCTCAACCTCCTACACCATATGGACCTCGTCCTCCTAGATCAAGATTTTTTTTATTTTATTTGTATGTATTTTATGTTATTTAAAGTCCTTTCCCTATCCACATTTGTTTGCAGAGCACTTGCCATGCTCTTAACCACATTTTGCTGGCATTTGCAGCCCTCTAGCCCTTTCCACAATATTTTTTGAGCCATTAAAGTGCTCAAAAGTTCGGGTCCCCATTGTTTAGGTTTGGGGTCAAGTTTGGGTCAAGTTCGAGTCCGGATCTCAAACTTTTTTGTGAAGTTCGGCCAAACTCGTCAAACCCGAACATATAGTAGTCACGTGAAAAAACAAGCAGAAAAAACAGGGAGGTTATCCAGAGGCTTCGTAGGACTGTATTGTCCTTAAATAAATAGGATAAAGACAGGGGCGCCAACAGGACCATGAGGTAAAGGAATTGAAACGGATGTAAGTGGTAAGATAGAGAAGGCTGCTCTGGTGAAAGCGAGGCTAAACACCATAGAAATGCGAAAAAGGATCAGCAACAAGGTGGATGGCAAGGGGAAGGTACCCACCCCAAGTATCATACCGTTGACAATAAAAACGTGAGGAAGTGAGCGCCAGTCACAGAAATAACAGGTTAAATTAAATACGAATGCAGGTATACTATAGGATAATATCACCCACAGACACAGGGGGATAGCATCTGGGGTAAATTAGTACATTAGAGAGTGAGGTAGAGTAAGGTGCATTAAATAAATAGATAAAACGACGGATAGAACATAAAATTGAATCAATAAATGAATTAAATATGATAATTTTGAAATAATCTTAATCTTAATGATCCACTCACTTCACTGACAGTGGCGGATACAGAGCCTGCTCTCGGGAGGGACACTTCCAGATTATTTTCTTTCCGCCTCCACAAAACAATGGTGCTTATAGAATAGACTCCACAGTGTATAGGTATACTGTATATTGTGTGGCACAGTGTATCCTATATGTGTATAACAAACATATTTCACATGAAAACTTACAATTACTTGGCTTGGCCCTTGTGGATCTCGGACACCACTTCAACACTTTGGCCGGGTGCTCGGCGGAGCTGATGTGTTTTATCCTAATGAGAAAGATTTCATAATAAGGATTTGGAGAAAGGGCAGAGGGGGTCGCAGAGCAGGGAGTAATAAAGCCCACTATAATGCCCCCCAGTAGAAATAATTCTTATAATGTGACAGTGCAAAAAATACCCCAAGAGGAAGCGTGAAGCGAAACAATCGTCGGGCGGCTGCTTCAGACCAGGGTCAGTAAGGAAGCCTTTGTTACACTTGCACTTTAAACTGCATGTTTTTTCCCCCCTGCAGTCTCTGCTATGTGAGGGCTGCACCCAGGTGTACACTCCCTTAAGTGGTTGTAGTGTTCTATTATATATGTCCTGGGTGTAATTGCTGCTATATGTGCCCCACTAAGCTGACACTGCCCTAACTTTGTATGGGGGGATACTAGTCCTTTTTGGTTTGGAGCTCTCTTTGTTTTTATACAATTATTTGTAACACTGTCGTGTTCCTATTATGTGCTGTCTTTTGTATATGTTTTAATGATATACAATTTTTTGGATGTCCAATAAAGGAATTAATTAATTATAATAATTCTCTGCGTATAAAATACCCCTATATAGTGCCCCCAGTAAATGCCCCCGTAGTGCTCCACACCCTCCTTTCTTCCTAGTGCCCCCCATAATGTACCAGTATAAAATGCTCCAGTAGATGCCCTCAGTGTCCCCCATAATTTGCAAGTATAAAATACCCCCTCTTAGTGCCCTCCGTAGATGACCCCATAGTACTCCTCTCCCCCCTTCCCCATAGTACCCACAATAATGTGTCCCAGTATAAAATTGTACTGTACAGAGCCCCCCATATAAAATACCCCTTCTTTGTGGCCTCAGTAGATGCCCCTATAGTGCCCACTATAATGTTCCAGTAACAAGAGCAACCCCCCAATCATGTGCCAGTAATAACAGCCCCCCCATGTGCCAGTGATAACAGCCCCCCCATGTGCCAGTAATAACATCCCCCCATGTGCCAGTAATAACAGCCCCCCAGGTGCCAGTAATAACAGCCCCCCCCCATGTGCCAATAGTAACAGCCCCCCTCCATGTGCCAGTAAAAGTATTGTATATATAAAAAAAAAAAAACATCTCCATGTCAGCAATGCGATGCAGGCCTCTTCCAGCATGTGTCCCGCGCTGTACGGCTCAGGCAGCCTCTCAGAGGAAGGGAAAGGAACACGCCTCTCCCTCCCCTGCCCTGCCGCAGCACAGCCACCTGTATCGCTGTCCTGAGGACAGCGATACAGATGACTATGGAGATGAGCGCTTCCACAATGGAAGCGCTCATCTCCCTGTGCCCCGCCGTCACCAGCTCGGTGGGGAAATTTCCCCGTTGCCCCCCCCCCAGGATCCTCCACTGTTCACTGGGGAGTCGCCACCAGGATAAACTCAAGACACCTGGGGC
Organism: Bufo gargarizans; assembly: GCF_014858855.1. Taxonomy (NCBI): domain Eukaryota; kingdom Metazoa; phylum Chordata; class Amphibia; order Anura; family Bufonidae; genus Bufo; species Bufo gargarizans. The sequence goes on along the minus strand of NC_058084.1, from coordinate 286,439,154 downwards.
AAGTCACCCCCCCGGCCGGGATCGCTTGTATAATGGTTGAGGTTGGTGTCAACGCACTGGATGTGCCGCTCAGATGTAATTCAGCACACGGATCCAAGAATACGTCATCAATCCTCTTTATTAATATATATATATATATATATATATAGCAGAAAAAGAGATTTGGCGGCACCAGTCTGTTGGCTCAGGTGCTATGTCCAAAGGAATGAGCTTTCACCTTCTTATATATGTAGAGAATCGGACAGCACTCCAAGACTTGAAAAAAGTAGAAATCTTTATTCACCCATGTGAAAAATAATTGCAACGTTTCAGCTCACAATCGAGCCTTTCTCAAGCAATGAAACACAAGACTGTGCATGTCTTATACAGCTTTTTCAAAAATCAGACAACCAATGAATTTTACAAATCAAGACATGTGACTATTAAACATGTGAGAGTAGTTCACCTCATTAGATCATGTGAACAATTACTTATGCAAAGTACCATACTGCTGGATACACAGGGATGTGTCCATTAGTGTTGCATCCAGACTTGTAGCATTTGAATAATGTATATAACAAAGTGCATATGTGCATAGATAAAGTGCATAAAGATACAAAAAAATAAATCATATATTGATGTTTAAAATCATACACCACGGAGGCTGAGGGAAAACAGTGAAGGTTTGATCATGTTCGACAAAACCGCATGTTCATGTGAATACTGGCCAAAAGCAGCACTGTTGACTAATACTGTCAATACCACAGAATGTCAAAGACAGACCTCCGCCTACAATGTGCGCTCGCAACTGCGCTCCAATACATCATCGGCAACCAGATTTCATAATATTGCCGTGTAGGAGCTATTGCATGCGCACAATGTGACATTATTAAAGGCATCGTCTTTGTAGTAAGGCGCTTGACACTGTATATACTTAACTGTCAGGACCCATCAGAGAGGGATCCATCCTCCCGGGTAGATCAACCCCTCCAAAGTTATGGTCAGGTAAGGGGGACACCACATGCAAATGTAGTGCACCCCGAACCGTCTCATTATAACGGTCCATAGACAGTGTAATGGGGATCTCCCATATAAATCACTTAATAGCAGAAATTGATTTTGACACAGCGTGGATACAGTAACAGAGGAAAATCTATCCAGTTAAATTTATACACATAGAACATCGCGAGCTGTCACATGTGTCCAGACTTGTATGTTCACTGTTTCCGCATCAGTCTGCATGGTGTCTAAAAAGCAAAAAGAGAAAATTTATCATATACTTGTGAATCTTATCTAAATTCCATCTTCACAACAGGGATCATGTCAGAAAGCATAAAGAGTGGGGTATCAGGCAAACAGTCATCTAAAAGCATCCAGGATTATATTCCACATTTAACCCTTTAGGTTTTAGGCTATCTAAAGTGTAGATCCACCACATTTCTTTATTTTTCAATATTTTTAATCGGTTGCCCCCTCTCCTAGGGGGGGGGGGGGGGTACATGGTCTACAATCCAGCATATTAATTCACGTTCTGAATGTTTCTGCTCAGAAAAATGCTTCGGTACTGGTAAATCATGTCGTTTTTGGCGAATTGAAAATCTATGGTTATTTAACCTGGTTTTCAAATCAGTGGAGGTTTCTCCCACATATAAAATTTTACATGGGCAGGTTAACACATAGATTACAAAATTAGAATTACACGTCAAATGAAAATTAATAGGATAAGTTTTACCAGTGGCAGGGTGTATAAAGCTGCGTCCCTTGCCTATGTATTTGCAATTTACGCAGCTTAAACATGGGAAGCTGCCCAATCCATATTTTGACAATTTCATTTGACGTGTTCGCTGCCTTGAACCACAATCTGCTCTCACCAATTGATCTTTCAGACTGCTAGCTCTCCGGTATGAGAACAGGGGAGGCAGTCTGAATTCTTGAATATCACTGAAGGTATTGCCCAGTATACTCCAATGTTTTCTAATAATCTTGCTAATAGCTGCACTTTCCTCCGTATGTGTGGAGATAAAAGGAATCCGACGTTGGGGATTTTCTTTATCTTTCCTCACTAAGGTCAACTCTCTGTCCATCTCCAAAGCCTTATGTTTGTGTGTATGTAGCAACATTGGCGGATAGCCCCTGTCTTCAAACTTCCTTGACATATCCTCAAGGGCCTCCGTCAAATTGCTATCCTCTGACGTTATCCTACGTACCCGCAAAAATTGCGAGTACGGTAAATGCCTAACCATATTTTTCGGATGATTGCTATCATACCTTAATATGGTATTCTTGTCCGTAGGTTTAGTGTATAATTTAGTAAGGAACTTTTCCCCAGACCAGACAACCATGGTATCAAGGAACTGTACCTCAGTGTGTGAAAAAATCAATGTGAATTGAAGATCACTATTTTACTGTTTAAATACATATGAAAGTCAACCAGTTCCTTCTCCGTGCCGGTCCAAATGAGGAAGACGTCATCGATATAACGCCACCACCGCAGCACATGTCTGAAGTGGTGTGAAACATAGATGACGTCTTCCTCAAATTTTCGCATAAAAATATTCGCGAACGTTGGGGCCACATTCGACCCCATCGCTACTCCCCTTAATTGCCTATAAAAGGAATCTTGAAACAGAAAATAATTCCAATGTAGAACAATACGCAAGAGGGATAGAATGAAATGCCTGGCAGGTTCAGTCATTGAGGAGAGTTCTAACATATATTCCACAGCCGCTTATGCCCAGTGTGTGATCAATTGAGGTGTAGAGAGAGACTACATCAAAGATGCAAGAATATATGTCTGCTCTCTATCCTACCTCAATTGCATTAAGTTTGCACTAAAAAATCGGTCGTGTCTTGAATATATGAGACTGCCCCTGTCGCAAAATTGCGAAGTATCTTATCCAGGAAAATGGCGATGTTGCTGAATATTGACTCAGAGCCAGATACTATCGGCCGGCCAGGTGGATCAACCAGAGATTTGTGGACCTTGGGAAGCACATACATCACTGGTGTGATTGGATGTGTCACCACAAGGTACTCACAAAGATCCCGGTCGATCACCCCCGCCGCCAATGCATCAGTAAGACACTGTCCAATAATCCTGGCAATATCAAATTTTGGGTCATAATTAATCGGCAAATACACATTTATGTCACTAAGCTGACGTTCTATTTCCGCAATATATTTGTGTTTATCAAGGATGACTACCCCCCCCACCCTTATCGGCAGGTTTAATTACCAAATGGGGATCATTCCTTAATTGATCTAAGGCGGCTATTTCAAATTTCGTCATATTAGGACGGGTAAATCTATGAGTAACAGATGATTTCAGAGCGGACAAATCCTTTTTAACCACATTCATAAAGGCCTCCAACGCAGGGTTATCAACCACTGGTGTGAAGGTACTTTTCCCTGGTAGACTGAGTCTCCTCATGCAAAACTCGCTCGCCGGAGGGGAGTCAGTCTGCACTTTATTGTGAAACCATATTTTTAATTTTATAGATCTAAAAAAAACACACATATCTGTCTCAAGATTAAACCAGTTAACATGTGCATTTGGACAATATGATAATCCCTTGGAGAGTACACTCACTTGAAACGGTGTGAGTAACTTGGAGGATAAATTAATGACAGTCATTTCTTCCTTTGCTGCGGTTTGCTCTGTGGTCGTAGCTTGCTGTTCCGGGTTTTTATGCCGTCTGTGTCTACGTCCTCCTCTTCGGGTCCGGTTCCGTTTACAAGTGCTGGTTCCTTCCCTAAAAAAGGGGCGCGAGAAGATGTGGATGTGGACAACTGTGGCAATCTCTTCTTTCTTTTATTATCATTATAATTCACATTAGGATTTCTAGTGTCCGTCTGCCAGGTATAAATATTCCCTTTCTTATAGTCGTCTAAATCTCTGTTCCATTTGGAACGCTTAATTTCCTCCGCTTCAACTTGAGTTTTTAATAGCCATGCGGCTGATCTTTCAAAAAATGCAGTGGATTCTTCAAGTGTCAGAAGTATTTTCAAGCGTTCTTCTGTCTCACTAATTTCTACCGACAAGATGGAAAGTTCGGTTTGCAAAAACTGTATATTCAACAAAATAAAGTCCAGTGAGTATCTGGTGGAGAGTGCCTCAAATTTTTTACAAAAAATAGAGTCATTTGTGAACAGATTGGGGCGTAGGTTGGATCTCATGCCCCGAGGTATGCGTTTGACTTTATAATATTCGCCCAATGTAGTCATATGAAGACGTAATGCAGTAGATTTCTTTGTTAAAAGGTCGTACCTTTTTTTCAGCTCTTTAGTGGAAGGGATGTTTAGAAAGGCTGCATCTCCATCAATCCCACGTATAATGCTCTCGGCCTCCTCCTGTGTGAAGGTGGATCCACATGTTGGATCAAGTTCCATGGTGAAAAGTTATAATATAGAAATGTTGTATAAATAATTCGCTGTGCTCTGCCAAAAAAGCTGTATACATATAGCAGAAAAAGAGATTTGGCGGCACCAGTCTGTTGGCTCAGGTGCTATGTCCAAAGGAATGAGCTTTCACCTTCTTATATATGTAGAGAATCGGACAGCACTCCAAGACTTGAAAAAAGTAGAAATCTTTATTCACCCATGTGAAAAATAATTGCAACGTTTCAGCTCACAATCGAGCCTTTCTCAAGCAATGAAACACAAGACTGTGCATGTCTTATACAGCTTTTTCAAAAATCAGACAACCAATGAATTTTACAAATCAAGACATGTGACTATTAAACATGTGAGAGTAGTTCACCTCATTAGATCATGTGAACAATTACTTATGCAAAGTACCATACTGCTGGATACACAGGGATGTGTCCATTAGTGTTGCATCCAGACTCCAGACTTTTGTATCTTTATGCACTTTATCTATGCACATATGCACTTTGTTATATACATTATTCAAATGTTACAAGTCTGGATGTCCACATCCACATCTTCTCGCGCCCCTTTTTTAGGGAAGGAACCAGCACTTGTAAATGGAACCGGACCCGAAGAGGAGGACGTAGACACAGACGGCATAAAAACCCGGAACAGCAAGCTACGACCACAGAGCAAACCGCAGCAAAGGAAGAAATGACTGTCATTAATTTATCCTCCAAGTTACTCACACCGTTTCAAGTGAGTGTACTCTCCAAGGGATTATCATATTGTCCAAATGCACATGTTAACTGGTTTAATCTTGAGACAGATATGTGTGTTTTTTTTAGATCTATAAAATTAAAAATATGGTTTCACAATAAAGTGCAGACTGACTCCCCTCCGGCGAGCGAGTTTTGCATGAGGAGACTCAGTCTACCAGGGAAAAGTACCTTCACACCAGTGGTTGATAACCCTGCGTTGGAGGCCTTTATGAATGTGGTTAAAAAGGATTTGTCCGCTCTGAAATCATCTGTTACTCATAGATTTACCCGTCCTAATATGACGAAATTTGAAATAGCCGCCTTAGATCAATTAAGGAATGATCCCCATTTGGTAATTAAACCTGCCGATAAGGGTGGGGGGGGTAGTCATCCTTGATAAACACAAATATATTGCGGAAATAGAACGTCAGCTTAGTGACATAAATGTGTATTTGCCGATTAATTATGACCCAAAATTTGATATTGCCAGGATTATTGGACAGTGTCTTACTGATGCATTGGCGGCGGGGGTGATCGACCGGGATCTTTGTGAGTACCTTGTGGTGACACATCCAGTCACACCAGTGATGTATGTGCTTCCCAAGGTCCACAAATCTCTGGTTGATCCCCCTGGCCGGCCGATAGTATCTGGCTCTGAGTCAATATTCAGCAACATCGCCATTTTCCTGGACAAGATACTTCGCAATTTTGCGACAGGGGCGGTCTCATACATTCAAGACACGACCGATTTTTTGTGTAAACTCAATGCAATTGAGGTGGATAGAGAGCAGACATATATTCTTGCATCTTTCAATGTAGTCTCTCTCTACACCTCAATTGACCACACGTTGGGCATAACGGCTGTTGAATGTATGTTAGTACTCTCCTCAATGACTGAATCAGCCATACATTTCATTTTATCTCTCTTGCGTATTGTTCTACATTGGAACTATTTTCTGTTTCAAGATTCCTTTTATAAGCAATTAAGGGGAGTAGCGATGGGGTCGAATGTGGCCCCAACGTTTGCGAATATTTTTATGCGAAAATTTGAGGAAGACGTCATCTATGTTTCACACCACTTCAGACACGTTCTGCGGTGGTGGCGTTATATCGATGACGTCTTCCTCATTTGGACTGGCACGGAGAAGGAATTAATTGACTTCCATATGTATTTAAACAGCATTAATAGTGATCTTCAATTCACATTGATTTTTTCACACACTGAGGTACAGTTCCTTGATACCACGGTTGTCTGGTCTGGGGAAAAGTTCCTTACTAAATTATACACTAAACCTACGGACAAGAATACCATATTAAGGTATGATAGCAATCATCCGAAAAATATGGTTAGGCATTTACCGTACTCGCAATTTTTGCGGGTACGTAGGATAACGTCAGAGGATAGCAATTTGACGGAGGCCCTTGAGGATATGTCAAGGAAGTTTGAAGACAGGGGCTATCCGCCAATGTTGCTACATACACACAAACATAAGGCTTTGGAGATGGACAGAGAGTTGACCTTAGTGAGGAAAGATAAAGAAAATCCCCAACGTCGGATTCCTTTTATCTCCACACATACGGAGGAAAGTGCAGCTATTAGCAAGATTATTAGAAAACATTGGAGTATACTGGGCAATACCTTCAGTGATATTCAAGAATTCAGACTGCCTCCCCTGTTCTCATACCGGAGAGCTAGCAGTCTGAAAGATCAATTGGTGAGAGCAGATTGTGGTTCAAGGCAGCGAACACGTCAAATGAAATTGTCAAAATATGGATTGGGCAGCTTCCCATGTTTAAGCTGCGTAAATTGCAAATACATAGGCAAGGGACGCAGCTTTATACACCCTGCCACTGGTAAAACTTATCCTATTAATTTTCATTTGACGTGTAATTCTAATTTTGTAATCTATGTGTTAACCTGCCCATGTAAAATTTTATATGTGGGAGAAACCTCCACTGATTTGAAAACCAGGTTAAATAACCATAGATTTTCAATTCGCCAAAAACGACATGATTTACCAGTACCGAAGCATTTTTCTGAGCAGAAACATTCAGAACGTGAATTAATATGCTGGATTGTAGACCATGTACCCCCCCCTAGGAGAGGGGGCAACCGATTAAAAATATTGAAAAATAAAGAAATGTGGTGGATCTACACTTTAGATAGCCTAAAACCTAAAGGGTTAAATGTGGAATATAATCCTGGATGCTTTTAGATGACTGTTTGCCTGATACCCCACTCTTTATGCTTTCTGACATGATCCCTGTTGTGAAGATGGAATTTAGATAAGATTCACAAGCATATGAGTAATTTTCTCTTTTTGCTTTTTAGACACCATGCAGACTGATGCGGAAACAGTGAACATACAAGTCTGGACACATGTGACAGCTCGCGATGTTCTATGTGTATAAATTTAACTGGATAGATTTTCCTCTGTTACTGTATCCACGCTGTGTCAAAATCAATTTCTGCTATTAAGTGATTTATATGGGAGATCCCCATTACACTGTCTATGGACCGTTATAATGAGACGGTTCGGGGTGTACTACATTTGCATGTGGTGTCCCCCTTACCTGACCATAACTTTGGAGGGGTTGATCTACCCGGGAGGATGGATCCCTCTCTGATGGGTCCTGACAGTTAAGTATATACAGTGTCAAGCGCCTTACTACAAAGACGATGCCTTTAATAATGTCACATTATGCGCGTGCAATAGCCCCTACACGGCAATATTATGAAATCTGGTTGCCGATGATGTATTGGAGCGCAGTTGCGAGCGCACATTGTAGGCGGAGGTCTGTCTTTGACATTCTGTGGTATTGACAGTATTAGTCAACAGTGCTGCTTTTGGCCAGTATTCACATGAACATGCGGTTTTGTCGAACATGATCAAACCTTCACTGTTTTCCCTCAGCCTCCGTGGTGTATGATTTTAAACATCAATATATGATTTATTTTTTTGTATCTTTATGCACTTTATCTATGCACATATGCACTTTGTTATATATATTATTCAAATGTTACAAGTCTGGATGCAACACTAATGGACACATCCCTGTGTATCCAGCAGTATGGTACTTTGCATAAGTAATTGTTCACATGATCTAATGAGGTGAACTACTCTCACATGTTTAATAGTCACATGTCTTGATTTGTAAAATTCATTGGTTGTCTGATTTTTGAAAAAGCTGTATAAGACATGCACAGTCTTGTGTTTCATTGCTTGAGAAAGGCTCGATTGTGAGCTGAAACGTTGCAATTATTTTTCACATGGGTGAATAAAGATTTATTTTTTCAAGTCTTGGAGTGCTGTCCGATTCTCTACATATATATATATATATATATATATACGGCTCAACTCATTTCAGGGGTCACAATACCCCCTTCCTCAGGAGCAGAATGCAGAACAAACATAATACATGACTTTAAATACATGTGGAGGTGCTAAAATGGCGCCAAATTAATGGTGAGCTGGATTCCCGGAAGTGACATCATCTATTAATTGGAATAAAACCTATCATAGGGTGGTGAATTATTATAATCAGAGGGTAAAAGGCATATATTGTATATAGCCCAATATATATAGGCCAAATGCTCTGATAATTAAATATAAAACATTAAATTACAACTGGTCGCATATACCGCGACCAGAAGTGGCATCCTCGGGCTGGTAGAACGCAAGGTGCGTTTCACCAGATCCGCATCTGGAAAGACGTCACTGGAAGTGGCAACTTCGGGCCTGTGGAACACAAGGTGCATTCCACCAGAACTACATCCGGAAGGAAGTCGCCGGAAGAGGTTAAGTCTGGCATGTAGGATTAAGTGCGAGCTCACACAGAAGTGATGTCGCCCGGGGAGGAGCTTGCTTCTGTGGAACGCATGTGGCAGGGCACTATACGTTCCACTAGGAAGTCATACAGTAGATGAATGATTTGAAACATGCATAAAAAATGCAGATAGATAGCAAAATTTGTTAGCTCAATAGCTCATCTCAAAATACAGCGATAAAAGACTGACATACAATAAATATCCACAGTCAACATAAACAGACTTCAGGGTAAATAACTAGATACATGAATAAAAACATATAGATAACATAAAATGGATCCATGCATGATTCATAAATAGAAAGATAAATAGATAAATAGATAGATAAAAGGCTAATTTGGATGTAGTAAAAAAAAAATAAAAATAAGGTAAAAACATGTTGAAAAAGTGGCATGAATAGGATCTATAATACTAGATATATAGTTATAGGAATGTATGACTAGCTAGATTGTACACTATCTACTGGATGAGACCATTTTAAACAAACCTGATAGAGCCAAAGTGGAACTATATATATTGTAGGGGATCAGCTCTCTTTCTAGGGTCATTCTCACAGATATCTTCAGGACACCAAGTTTAAGATCCAAACACGGTGCTTTATTGCGGCACATCCGCATAAACATAAACAATAATACAAAATAATAAACAATCGCCCGGCTGGGCTTTATCTAAACAAACAGATCCCTGACTAACCTAAGTCCCCGTTCATACCCTGTGAACACATGCGGCTTTCTGAGCCAATGTCCCACAGCCTCCTGGCTGTACAGAGCACAGTAAGCCCACTGTCTACAGTCCAGTGTCTCTTGGGGAATCGTGGTCTCTCAGCCCTCCTGGCTTGGACCACACTGACAGAGCCTCCAGGCCTCTGTCCACAGGTAACACACTTCCCCTTTCTGACACTCTGGGAGGTGCCTTATGCCAGGCTGATTACTTCCAGCTGGTCTCACCTGTGGTGGAACAGGGGTGTGGACCGCACTATCCACCCCTTCCTTGCCTCCAACCTGCGTGAGACCTGTCACTGTCTCACAATATATATATATCCAAGAAAAATGGCGGCACTGGCTAGAAAAGAAAAAATCGGGTGCACGTTCCCGGGGAATGGACTTCTTACCCCAATCAATGGATCAAGAAAATGAGCGGCACTCCGTCTGGCTATATGTGTGTGTATATATATATATATATATATATATATATATATATATATATAGGTTCGTACACAGATCCACATATAAGAAAACAGGGGAAATCACTGTTATTTGTGCATTGAATAAAATAAGGGGTGGCATGTATAGTTGGTATAGGAACTTTGTTAGGGATGTATTGGATGCTTGAGATGTAAGTGGGGTTTATATATTAAATTAAAATTGTGTTTAAAGATGTTAGTAATTTGTATATTCAAGAGATTCATTAAGGCCAAAAGGGAGTCCAACAGAGAGTCTTTTTGGATATTTTCATTGAACACGCGCCAACCTGAGGGGCTCAATAAACGCTTAGATCTGATCCTGCAGCAATAATTTAGTTACTAGTAATTCAGTGCAACAAATCACCCCCTCCTCCTTCTCCTGGGAGTATTATAGGAGCAAAATTTCTTCTGCTGATCTGACTTCCATCACATTCCACCATATTATACCTAGTAATCAGTATGCATTCAGCATACACCTTATGAGTATCCTTCATATTTATTTCTTTGCATAGCTGTTATTTTTCACTATGTATATGTATGGTTCAATGCTTTTTGTTTTTTCTTTCATTATTTTTCATGAGAAGAGTTAACTGAAGGTGTGGCACCTTTTCTAGGGGGCGGTTACAGGCCTGTGGAGACAATTAGTGAATACAGGTGCACCCTCCCCTATAAAAGGTCTCACTTTTAATGTCTTTCTGTGTCATGAGGAAGGGCTGGAATTGTCTCTGGTAGCCCGAAAGCTTAGACAAGACTGCTATTTTTGTAATTCATAGATGAGTTTTTACCGCAAGCAAAATAAATCTACATTCTTTTATTCAAGTGGAGCTGGATTTCTTTCAACCTCTTTTCACATTTGCTGCCGTTACCTGACACGGGCCTTCCGTGCTCACAGCTGAAGGAGGGGCAGGTGAGAGCTGCTGAATTTCCTTTTTCTTCATATATATATATATATATATATATATATATATGTTTGTACACAGATCCACATATAAGAAAACAGGGGAAATAACTGTTATTTGTTCATTGAATAAAATAAGGGGTGGCATGTTAAGTTGGTATAGGAACTTTGTTAGGGATGTATTGGATGCTTGAGATGTAAGTGGGGTTTATATATTAAATTAAAATTGTGTTTAAAGATGTTAGTAATTTGTATATTCAAGAGATTCATTAAGGCCAAAAGGGAAGCTAGTATTAAGTTAAAAAATCCAGAACATTTATTTTCTGCACAATGTCTGGAAGGATAGAGGGACCCATTCTAGTGGATTGACTGATAGTTGTGAGGGGTCACCCTCATGGTGGAGAGCATAGTGTCGGGATACACTGTGTGTGCATACTTTACCTCGTATATTGGAACGATGGTCATTCACACCTTCTTTAAGTGATTGAGTAGATTACAAGGACATTGTAGCAAATATACCACGTTTGTAGTACTTCAATTCATTGTGTGGTGTAAAGTTATTGGTTCCCCGAAGGGAGGTAGCGTAACTCGCTTGCCACAACAGTTGATGATGTCACAGCACATACATCTTTTTACCCCACATTTAAGGAAGCCCAATTTGCATAGACTCTTACTAGATCTAGATGGAGGGCACATCAATCAATCCCAAGCTTGGGACACGAAGGAGCGAATATATTCATAAGAGTTTGTGCTCATTTAAAAGTTAAAGTGGAGATTTTCGAGAGTGTGTCTCCTGTAATAGGATCTTTTAGTACAATCTTCTTAGGGTACTAGGGTAACCTTTGTCGTGGAATTGTTTATTCCAAATAGACAGTTGTTCTTTACAGACATTGTCATTCGAACAATTTCTGCCGATTCTATATTTGACTATATGGTATATTATTTTTCCATTTATTGTGATGACAGCTCTTATAGTCTAAGTAGCTGTTGGTATCCACTTTCTTAAAGTGTTTTTCTGGTGGTTATTTGGTTATTAACCTTCTCAGGACCGCCGCACGCAGGATTGCGTCCTGGCGGCGGCCCTGTTGTTCCTCCCGGACGCGCCGGCGCGTCATCTCGCGAGAAGCGAGATTCCTGTGAACGCGCACACAGGAGCGTGCGTTCACAGGAACCGAAGGTAAACCAGTGGATCTACAGCCTGCCAGCGGCGATCATTCGCTGGCAGGCTGTAGATGTGATTTTTAACCCCTTAAAGGCATATCAGATGCTGTTTTGTTAACAGCGTCTGATATACCTGCTACCTGGACCTCTGGTGGTCCCTTTTACTTGGATCGACCACCAGAGGACACAGGCAGCTCTGTAATAAGTAGCACCAAGCATCACACTACACTACACTACACCCCCCCTGTCACTTATTAACCCCTTATTAACCCCTAATCACCCCCCTGTCATTGATCACCCCCCTGTAAGGCTCCATTCAGACGTCCGTATGTGTTTCGCGGATCCGCGGATCATCCGCAAAACACGGACACCGCGGATCTGCAAAACACGGACACCGCACATTGCCAGAACTATATAGAAAATGCCTTTTCTTGTCCGCAATTGCGGACAAGAATAGGACATGTTCTATAGGCTCTACAAAAAACGCAGTGTTCGCCCGATCAGGCCTGATCTTGTGCGCACACTTGCGTTCAGTCTGCCCCACCGCAGTGACAGATTTTTTTTTTCTGATCACTGCAAAAACACTGTAAAATCGCTGCGGCGCTATAAAGATCACTTTTGAGGGGCATGGCGAGTTCATAGAAGATTTTATTTTTTTGGCACAAGTTAGCAGAATTTTTTTTTGTTTGTTTTTTGTTTTTTCTTACAAAGTCTCATATTCCACTAACTTGTGACAAAAAATTAAGATCTCACATGAACTCACCATACCCCTCACGGAATCCAAATGCGTAAAATTTTTAGACATTTATATTCCAGACTTCTTCTCACGCTTTAGGGCCCCTAAAATGCCAGGGCAGTATAAATACCCCATAAGTGACCCCATTTTGGAAAGAAGACACCCCAAGGTATTCCGTGAGGGGCATGGCGAGTTCCTAGAATATATATTTGTTTGGCACAAGTTAGCGGAATATATTTTTTTTTCTCTTACAAAATCATTTTCCGCTAACTTGTGCCAAAAAAATAAATATTCTAGGAACTCGCCATGCCCCTCACGGAATACCTTGGGGTGTCTTATTTCCAAAATGGGGTCACTTGTGGGGTATTTATACTGCCCTGGTATTTTAGAGGCCCTAAAGCGTGAGAAGTAGTCTGGAATCCAAATGCCTAAAAATGCCCTCCTAAAAGGTACTCATTGGAATTTGGGCTCCTTTGCGCACATAGGCTGCAAAAAAGTGTCACACATGTGGTATTGCCATACTCAGGAGAAGTAGCGCAATGTGTTTTGGGGTGTCTTTTTACATATACCCATGCTGGGTATACATTTTACAATTTTTTTATACAAAGTTGTCATTTGACAGAGATATTTCTCTCACCCAGCATGGGTATGTTTAAAAATACACCCCAAAACACATTTCCCTACTTCTCCTGAGTACGGCGATACCACATGTGTGACACTTTTATTTAGGGGTATCAGAGTACATGGGCTGAATACAAATGCATGTGATCATCATCTTACGTATCACGCTAAAGTTGGTGTCCTATGATTGATAACGTTGACTGAAATTGGATCCATGTTCTACAGATGTTTGTTTCCCAACCCAACTCCGCCTCCAGTAATTCCCTTTAATCTTTCCACATCCCCAGATATATAACCATCTTAACCATAGGATCAGTGACTGAGTTATTGTCCTATAAATTACAGTCCTGATCAAAAGTTTAAGACCACTTGAAAAATGGCAAAAAATCATATTTAGCATGGCTGGATCTTAACAAGGTTCCAAGTAGAGCTTCAACATGCAACAAGAAGAAATGGGAGTGAGACAAAACATTTTTTGAGCATTCAATTTAATGAAAACAACAAATAAACTGAAACAGGCTGTTTTTCAGCTGATCAAAATTTTAGGACCACATGTCTTTAAAAGGCCAAATCTGTGCAAAGATGTGGATTCATTGTCATTTTCTGTCAGGTAGTCAGATGTTGTGATGGCAAAGGCAAAAAAAACCTCTCCCTTTTTTAATGTGGTTGGGTTGTTGAACTGCATAAGCAGGGTCTCTCACAGCGCACCATCACTGCTGAGGTGGGACGCAGTAAGACAGTCATTTGAAATTTCTTAAATGATCCTGAGGGTTAGGGAAGACCCCAAAAAATGTCCTCGGCACTGAGCCGGAGGATCCAATTGGCTGTCCGTCAAGACACTGGACGATCCTCAACCCAAATTAAGGCCCTTACTGGTCTTGACTGCAGCCCCATAACCATCAGACGGCATCTGAGACTGAAGGGCTTCATTAACAAAAAAGTCTTCAAAGACCTTGTCTCCTTGATCGCCACAGAACTGCTCGTTTGGACTTTGCAAGAGAGCACCAAACATGGGACATTCAAAGGTGGAAGAAAGTTTTATTTTCTGATGAGAGAAAATTTAACCTTGATGGTCCGGATGGTTTCCAACATAGATGTTTTCTATGCGCCACAATGGAGGGGGTGCCATAATGGTCTGGGGTGCTTTTTCCTTCAGTGGAACAATGGAGCTTCAGGAAGTGCATGGGCGTCAAACGGCTGCTGGCTATGTCCAGATGTTGCAGAGAGCATTCCTCATGACTGAGGGCCCTCGTCTGTGTGGTAACGACTGGGTTTTTCAACAGGACAACGCTACAGTACACAATGCCCGCAGGACAAGGGACTTCTTCCAGGAGAATAACATCACTCTTTTGGCCCATCCTGTGTGTTCCCCTGATCTTAATCCAATTGAGAACCTTTGGGGATGGATGGCAAGGGAAGTTTGCAAAAATGGACAACAATTCCAGACAGTAGATGGCCTTCGTGCAGCCGTCTTCACCACTTGGAGAAATGTTCCCACTCACCTCATGGAAACGCTTGCATCAAGCATGTCAAAATGAATTTTTGAAGTAATAAACAATAACGGTGGAGATACTCATTACTGAGTTCATGTTTGGAAGTTGGATTTCTGTTTTTGGGGGGTTTAGGGGTTATTTGGAGGTGTGGTCCTAAACTTTTGATCAGATGAAAAACAGCCTGTTTCAGTATTTTCGTTGTTTTCATTAAATTGAATGCTCAAAATGTTTTGTCCCACTCCCATTTCTTCTTGTTGCATGTTGATGCTCTACTTGGAACCTTGTTAAGATCCAGCCATGCTAAATATGATTGTTTGCCATTTTTCAAGTGGTCTTAAACTTTTGATCAGGACTGTATGTGATGACTGTATCTGATTTTTTGACTGTAACCAGATTCTTGAGGATAGTTTTACACCTCAAGTTTTTAATGTTCGTAATAAAAATATGTTCTTTAAAAAAAAGAAATCAGTAGCTAGTACATACAATGTTTTAGATATAAATTAGGCTGCTAGCTGGCTCTTGCACATTAGAAAAAAAGAGCACTGTATCTTTAAATGGAAAAGCAAATACATAATTGTAAATGACTTCAACAAAGTACACACAGTACACTAAATGACCCTTTCTAGCGCTAGCAATCCGACAGGCTGTTCCCTGCCGGATCTTTCTGTATTACTGCATTGCCAGAAGCATAACAGCCTCAGTGCCATTAACAAGCATGGGGGCAGGCGTACATCCCGCCAGAACCTGGCAAATATGCAGAGAATCAACCGGAAGAAAAGCTGTATCTTTTGTGTTTAGGTTATGTAATAGGTACTGTAATATTCATCCTTGTAGTTTCAGCTTTATAAGACACCCTTTTTCCCTCCAAAAGTAGGGGAAAAATAGAAGTGCATCTTATAAAATGAATACTATGGAGGAGGTACTGGGAGTGGTCATTGTAGCACTGGTAGCACTTGCTGTACTCACCACTCCCTGTTTTTCATTTGGACACCACACTGCACATGTCCTGACTGCATACAGTAGTGTGCGCAATATGAACTGACACTGTATGCAGTCAGGCCACCGCACAGCATGGGCCAGGAGAAGACCAGGAAGCAGTGAGTGCAGTAGAGAGTGCCGAAGCTACAGATATGTTAATTTATTTATTAATTTTCTCTGATGGGGGTCTAAATAATGTTGATCGAGCACCATAGTGGACAGGTGCTTGTGAGCTCGGTCCGAACACATTGGGATGGTCGGGTGCACGAGTATAATGGAAGTCAATGGGAGAACCCTGGTTCATAGAAAAAGGTCATAAATTGATGGAAACACCACTAAAATGGTTTTGGGAACAGCATGGGGAGGATGTCTGGATGCATCTTGTACTCCCAGGTCTCTGCTGGGAACGATGTTGTCCGAGTAGTACGCCACTTTTTCAGACTGACAATAATACGCACAAAACCGAAGATAAAAATTTGAAAAATTGGTAGGTACATTCTTTCCTGTATATTTACTTGTATATAAGGTGCAAGTGCTGCCAAGGAAAGAGGCACTCCGATGCAACCTGTATATCACATAAAGGAGGGCCTCATTCACATTGTGTTACAATTGTTCATGTAGTGGTACTCCTACACTCATAAAGTCTATGCACTAAGTAAAAGGGCTGCCAAAAATTTCAAGGAACCGGCATTACAATACACCCTTTGTTACACATAAAGGAGGGCATCATACACAGCCTTGAAAAAATATGACTGATGGCCTGCTGGTTACCCTCAAAAACATTTGGAGCAAGGGCCTGCTGATCTGACCACCTAAAACATTATGGGGCGAGGGCCTGCTGCCGCTTTGGTGAATCTAGATAACCTATGCCCGATCGCAAGTCCCTGTGACGGTGTGGATACATTCGGATGTCTGCTTTATCAACTTTCAATGTTATTTTCAGAACGAACCATGGTGACCATGGGTAACGGGGAATCAGGGTTTGATTCCGGAGAGGGAGCCTGAGAAACAGCTATGGCTACAACTTCCAAGCAAGGCAGCATGAGCGCAAGTTATCTATTAGGTATAATAAGGTGAGGGCCTGAAGGTGAGCTGACCCAGTAAAAGATTGTAGGTGAGGGCTTGCTTGTGAGCTGACCTTCTAAAAGATTTTAGGTGAGGGCCGGGCCTGCTGGTGAGCTGACCCTGTAAAACATTCTAGGTGAGGGCCTGCTGGTGAGCTGAGCCTCTAAAAAATTATGTGAGGTCCTGCAGCTGAGCTGACCCTGTAAAACATTATATGCGTGGGCCTGCTGGTGAGCTGACCCTGTGCAACATTATATGCGAAGGGCAAATATGTGAGGGCATTATATGCAACAAATAAGCATGTTGATATGATGGAAGAGGAGGAGAAGGATGAGAAAAGGAAGATTCAAGCATATACCCTTGTTTGTGCTGGAAAGTGTGCATGGGAAGCAGACACTGTCTATTGACAAAGGACACTGTATGTCACAGATACATTTTTGAAGCGCACACGTTACACTGCAGATGTGGCACTGGTAATGTCACTGTCAGAAGCGGACACGATTTATTGAAAAAAGTACACTGGATGTCACTGATATTTTTTGGATGCGCACACTTTACATTGGAGATGTGACGCAGCTAATGTCGCTGTCTGCAGCAGCCTAACTATTGTATGCTATTTAGCGCAGGATGCGCTAAAAATAGATATTGCTGCCGCACACAATAGTCCTTAGAAGGACTTTTGGGTCTGTAAGGGTACTTTCACACTAGTGTTATTCTTTTCCGGCATTGAGTTCCGTCCAAGGAGCTCAATACCGGAAAAGAACTGATCAGTTTTATCCTAATGCATTCTGAATGAAGAGCAATCCGTTCAGGATGCATCAGGATGTCTTCAGTTCAGTCTTTTTGACTTTTCAAGATGGAGATAATACAGCAGCAGGCTGCGCATGTTCAAACTGCAAAAAATGTGAAACAAATAAATGCCGGAATCAGTTTTTCCGGATGACACCGGAGAGACGGAGGCGGCATTTCAATGCATTTGTCATACGGATCAGGATCCTGATCCATCTGACAAATGCCATCAGTTTACCTATGTTTTGATGGATCAGGCAGGCAGTTCTGGCGACGGAACTGCCTGCCAGAATCCTCTTCCGCAAGTGTGAAAGTATCCTAAAGTTTTAGCTATTTAGAGCAGTTTGCGCTAAAAAAAGATAATGCTGCTGACACACACAATAGTCCTTAAAAGGACTTCAGGGTCTGTTAAGTTTTAGCAATTTAGCGCAGGTTGCACTAAAAATATATATTGCTGCTGCCATACACAACAATAATCCTTAAAAGGACTTTGGGGTTTTTAAAACATTTTTCTAATAAAATTATTCCTATTTCACTCCCTACACTGTCTGTCCCTTCCTCCGCATAGCTCTCCCTAAGAATGAGCCGAACATGCGTAATCGGGTGCAATATATCACCCGATGACGCGTTCCGGTCAGCCAATCACTGTAATGCCAGCAGCCAACATGAATACGGCATTACAGTGAGGGCAGTACTTACCTGAACGTTTATTGGCTGTGTAGCAGCCAAGAAACATGTGGGGCGGAGACTCAGGCATTGTGCTCCAGCACATGCGGTATTCGTCCGAATACCGCCATGTGCCGAGTATCGAGATGCTTGAGCCAAACAGGTGTTCAGCCGAGCATGCTCGATCATCACTAGGTCTGATCTGATATGGGGGTTTGATCTGAGCTCTGATGGAGTCTGATTGGGGGTTTGTTCTAAGGTCTGATGAAAAATATATTTTTGTTTCCTTATTTTCCTCCTCTAAAACCTAGGGGTATCTTTTCATCAGGTGCACCTTAAAAATTGAAAAATATGGTAAATCTCTGGAAAATGAAGTAACTAGAGATGAGCAGGGGCGTAACTACAATAGCGGAAGACTATGCAATTGCTATGGGGCCCAGGGCGAGAGGGGGCTCAGTCGTAGTTGGGATTATCTTCTCTTCTACTGGAGGTGAACACTTGGTCAGGATTCTATCCTCTAAAGGAACAAGTTTTAACAAATGGGGCAGTGGAAAATTGGCCCAAGAGTCATTGAAAAGAGTTTAGGAGGAAACCCTTCTGTTATGTGTGTGGGGGGGGCCTGGTTTGATCCTTGCTATTGGGCCCTTACTTCTCTATGTACGCCACTGGAGATAAGTAAATCGATTGATCTGTTCATCCAAACAGATTTACACTTTAAATGAGTGTCCCTACAGTTCTGGATGCTCCCTCTGCCAGCAGATTAATATGGTCATATATCTCAGGGCTTTGTTAACCCTTTCATGGCCAAGGGTCATTGATGCCCCCGTGGCCACGTCTAATTTAGCAAATCTGACATGTGTCACTTTATGTGGTAATAACTTTGGAACGCTTTTACTTATCCAAACCATTCTGAGATAGTTTTGTTGTGACACATTGTACTTCATGGTGTTCATAAATTTTAGTCATGAAAAAATCCAAAATTTACCAGCAATTTTGTAAAATGTTCAATTTTCAAAATTTCTATTTTTCTAATTTTAAAACAGAAAGTGATACCTCATAAAATATTTATTACTTAACATTTCCCATATGTTTACTTTATGTTAGCATAATTTTGTAAATGTCATTTTATTTTTTGGGGGACGTTAAAAGGCTTAGAATTTTAGAAGTAATTCTTAAAAATGTAAAAAAAAATCCAAAACCCACTTTTTATGAACAATTTAAGGTCTGAAGTCACTTTGTGGGGCTTACATAGTGGAAACGCCCATAAATGACCTCATTGCAGAAACTAAACCCCTCAAGTTACTCAAAACTGATTTCACAAACTTTGTTAACCCTTTAGGTGTTCCACAAGAATTAAAGGAAAATGGAGGGGGGCAGGGGCTCAGATGGGGACAGTGTTGTTGATTCCAGGGGGCGGCACATGCAGAGCACGGCTGGTAAATTTAAAAGCAGGGGGCACAGATAGGCAGCTGGCGCTGATCAGGCAATGGGCATGGAAGGGGCTGGCAGGACGCATGACAGGGGACAGGTGGGGGCTCAGATCAGGGCAGGGGGCAAAAATTAGCTAATGCCTGATTTCAGGCTCTGATCTGCAGAGTGCTTATTTTTATTTTTTTGTTGCCTATGGCTTGGCCCTCATCCAGATGGACAGGTTTTTTAAGACTCCCCCCATCTGCAGAAACATTCCCAAGTTGCGCATGTCAGTGCCCAATTCAATTTTTCCTCCCTTCTCAGGTTAAGCAAGAACCCCTTTTTGCTCAAAGTGTTCTCATCATAATTGCTGCTATTCTATGTATACCCATGTGGATTGCAAATGATGACATTGCTACCTCATGTGTATTACAAATGACTTTGGCACTACTTGTTCCAGTTTGGTGCACTTAATGAACCAGCATTAAAGGAAAAGACTCTTAAGTGAATTTGATTGCACTGTGTTATTGCATTATATATTTCCAGTATTTTTGCACTAATGTTTTACTATTTCAGCAACGTTCAAGTATTTAGCCCATTGTCTGGACTCTATTTTGGGTACCGCAATGTGATCTTTTGCACTACAAATGTAATAATAACAGATATAGCACAGTTCAGTTTACCTGCCTTTTTCATGCTAAAGCCTGCTGGAACCAAGACAAGGCCTGTAACTGTTTGAAGAAATATTTATTCAAAGTATAACTGCCATTAAACTTAATCTCAAGGTCTGGACTCAAGTTATTCTTTTATCTCTAAATTATTCCCCCTATTTATTGCTTCAAAACTAAAGCTTGGGGTCCAGCAGTATCCAGGTAGGAGCACAATGACACAGATAAAGAGACATTTTAGGCCTGCAGCATACCACTTGTCAATTCCTACACATGGGTCGCGTTATATAGAGGTCCCTGGGCGGAGGTGCCCATTGCACATGCGCCTATACTTGCAGTAAGGATGCATGTGCAAGATTATCATGGCCGCAAGAGCTGTGTGGCCATATTACCGACACATTATTTAATTGTCTAAAGATAGATGTTCCTTCATAGACTTAAAATTCAGGTAGCCAATCAGCATTTAGCTTTTAACCATCCTGCTGTGGTTACTATTGAAAAGCATATCTGGTTACATAACTTGTACTGCAGATTTGTACCTCTAAAAATTATTGTATTGTAGCACAATGACTGTTCCATTGTCTCATATGTTACAGGGAAAATGTCTTCCGTTACTGTGTAAGTCTGATTTATTTTCTGTAAATGCATTTTTCATGACCGAATGTGACTTTGCTTATGCTCACAAACGAATACTATGCAGACAGTGTTTATTTGCTTTATTTCCCTCTTTGCA
Organism: Bufo gargarizans; assembly: GCF_014858855.1. Classification (NCBI taxonomy): domain Eukaryota; kingdom Metazoa; phylum Chordata; class Amphibia; order Anura; family Bufonidae; genus Bufo; species Bufo gargarizans. Next base: position 286,417,816 of record NC_058084.1, on the reverse strand, counting down.
CACATTGGCTATAGTCCTTCTCTAAATCCCATTTCATAAATATTGGCAGACCTTCAGGGCTTAAATACGACAGCCAGGTGTAAAATTACTGTTCTGCATCAGAAATAAAACATAGAAGGTCTTTTCATCTGCACTTGTTCTGTGAACTCATGTAGCACAGCTTACTATATGTTTCATTTACAAATTCAGTATCAAGCATGCCTTCCTGGGATTTATCTGGGCTTAGTAAGTGTTATGTTCTAGGAAAAACATTTTATTCCAGCAATTTTCAGTAGTATGTATCTATGGGAAAAGATCAATAAAATAATTCACATGTCTTTTTTGACACATGAAACTGAAGAAGAAAAAGAACTTGCTGAGTATTGTAGAATATTCTAAATGATGCTACATGATATTCCAGGACACAATCAAAATAACACAGGAGTCTCGAAAAACACTGTCACATTCTGTGTTAGGATCCACATCTAGCCAAATATCTTCCCAGTGAGCCTAAAATCACTTATAGACGCAGAAATAGCCTCAGAAATAGCCTTGCTCTAAAAGTCAGGGATGCTCAACCTGCGGCCCTCCAGCTGTTGTAAAACTGCAACTCCTGCCATGCCCTTCTCTAGGATGATAGCTGTAAACTATCAAGGAATGATGGGAGTTGTAGTTTTGCAACAGCTGGAAGGCCGCAGGTTGAGCATGCCTGCTCTAAGTAAACTGAAGCAACACCAGTAATGACAGGACACTCATAACACTAAGTATCCTCAAAGACTAGGGAGCTTTAAATTCGGGTCCGCACAATGCTTATGCAGTAAGATAATAACTAGAGATGAGTGAATTTCTAAAAAATTAGATTTGGCCGGTTTCCCAAATTTTTCAAAAAAATTAGCTTTGATCCGAATATATTTGCGGCAAATCGCAATAAAAAACTGCTATTTCCGGGCTGCATAGAGCCTTTATATGGGTGTAGAACACTGTGCCTTGCAGTAACATGCATAGGGAGTGTGCTGGGGTAGTGAAATTATACTGTCAGTCAGTATGACATGCAGATGACAGGTGTCCCTATTAGAATCACAATGCACACTTCACTTATCTCCCTCCTTTATTCGAATAAGATTATATGCCCCCCTGAGGTCGAGTTTAGTGAACCAGTGAGCTCCACGAATTTGGTTAAACAGGTCTGGAATCAAGGGCAAGGGGTACTGATTATTGATGGTAATTTTATTTAATTCTCTATAATGAATACACGGCCTCAATCCACCATCCTATTTTTCGACAAAGAAACCCCCCACCCCCATAGGAGATACCGAGGGCCTAATATGCCTGTTTAGTAAACTTTCCTTCAAGTAATCCCTCATAGCCTGACGTTCTGGACCGGACAAGTTATAAATACGACTCCTAAGATACTTGGATCCCGGGAACAATGTCAATGGCACGGTTATAAGGTCTGTGAGGGGGAAGGAAATCAACCTCGGACATGGAAAAAACATCAGCAAAGTCGCTAATGTACGAGGGAAGAGAGTTTGACTCTTCAGAGACTCCAGCCCGAATAACAGGTAGACAAGACTCACATTTCGCCCCCATTTCTCTAATTCGTCCGTGGACCAGTTGATAATTGGATTATGAACTTGGAGCCAAGGTAGGCCCAGAACTACCTCCACGGGTAATTTTTTTTGAATAAAAAAAAGAAGTACACTCCATGTGACAGACCCCCACAGTCATGGTTACTTCCGCGGTACAATATTCTACTGTCCCGCCCACCAAAGGTGTGGAATTAATGGAAATACTATGAGTTTGGAAAGCGAGGGACAACATGGGCAGACCAAGGGAAAGAGCAAAGTTATGGTCAATAAAATTATAGACAGACCCAGAATCAACAAATGCCTTCCCAAACCCCTTACTGGAGCCGAAAGAAATAACCACTTGTAACCACATTTTCTCGTTAACCACCTTGGGAAATACCTTATCTTTCTGGGAGTCTGGACATGAAGCTCTCCTGGAAGGAGGAACTTTAGGACATTGCCGTAACCAATGATCCGATTCTCCGCAATAAAGAAGGCACACTTTTGACGTCTCAGATCTCTCCTGGTCATTCCCTGTGTTTCCCTCCTTGGATTCTGTTTGTACAATAAACTCTTGTGTGTCTGTACCTGAGTTCCGCTTGTTTATTGCTTGACGACGCGGAGGTCTCTCCTGGGACCTCCAACTCGTGACACATAGTCTGTTCTAAGGTGTCAGGGAGGGGGTAACTGACCAACATCTTTCAAATTTTCTGAGAGTCCTAACCGGAACTGACATCTAAGCGCTGGATCATTCCACCCAGAGGAAATGCACCATTTCCGAAATTTGGTGTAATATTCCTCCACAGATCTGACTCCCTGACTAAGGGACCTTAATTGACTCTCAGCAACGGCTGCCTGATCAGGTTCATCGTAAATCACACTTGAGGACTGAAAAAATGCCTCAACATTAGTTAGGCAAGGGAATTCCATTGTGTGGGCACAAACAAAAATACAGCTTACAGCTCTCTTTTAAAGTCAAAAAAAAATTCTTGTCCCCCGAAAAACAATCAGACAGTTTGACATGAGGTTCAAGAGTCATAGCGGAGGAGGCCGCTACAGGTGCAGGCTGCCGCAATTCCTGCTTCTGTAACCTCTCTGCCAAATCCTGCACCATTTGGGCAAGACTATGTACCTGATCAGTAAGGACTTGTATAGGGTCCATGGTATTAGGTAAGGCCTGTGATTCTTTCACAAATGGTAGGGAGCCCTAAGCTCCACCCACACCACTATCCCTACCTACTTGCACAGTCCGTCCTAACTAATGTTGTACAACTGGACAGCTGTCCCTAGCTTAAGTACGCGAGGGAGCTTATAGAGAGGAACAAAAGTGGAGAACACACAGAGGCGAACACTAGGAAGAACAGAATATCAAGGTCAAAACTCTCTGAGGTCAGAACCAGGAGATAACGTCGGTACCAGGGGAAACACCAAAACCAACGTCAAATACAAGCCGAGGTCAGGAGTCAGGAGGTTACACAGTACAAAGGGGTAACACAGGATCAAGAGTCAAATTAAAGCCGAGGTTGAGTGCACAAAGTCAAACAAAAGCAAACAAAAGCAGGCAAACACTAGTGAGGTTGAAAGACCAATCACAGGCAACCTGTGGCCAGCAGGCTGCCTGTTAAATAGCCCCAACAGATGAGTCACGTGACAAGTCCAGCGTCACATGACTCGCATCACGCACCTCAATGCAGCTGAGGCCTGATTCATTCCTATCTGCGGTCAGCTCCCCTGCTGCTCATTACCTAGGGAAAGGAGAATGCTGGCCACGCCGTAGAGACACCCACTCCACACGTTCCACACAGACGGGGTGCCAGTGGCGCTGCAAGGAGAGCATGCGTCGCCAGCTCCCCTTTTCATTAGTATTGCTAATGCCCCCCCCAAAAAAAACAGGAGTGTACCTAAAACAGAGATGACATGTGAATGGAATATTTGCATGTCTTCTGTGTTTTGTACCCATTCCTGCTTTTGGCTACCAAATCATAAACCAATTCTGATATGACCATACAGGTCTTACAGATGCTACACAGACAGAATCCGTTGTGTGTCTCATTTTTCCTTCCTTCTGACAGATCAGAAGAAAGATCAAATAAATGATGATGTCAGCCAGGCCAAAATAGTTGACCAGTCATGAAGTGGGGAGGGTGGGAAAAGCATGAGAAGCCCACAGAGTGGACCTATGACATAGTGGTGAGGTGGAAGCAGCATGAGGAGACCACAGAGTGGCCCAATGACCACAGAGTTGGCAGTAGTATGAGGAGGCCACAGAGAAACACAATGACAGAGTCTGCAGGTGGCGGATGCAGCAGCAGCATCATGAGAAGGGCACCGAGTGGCACAATTACAGAGTCTGTAGATGGCAGCAGTATGATGAGGCCAGCGAGTGGCAAGGTGATGCAGTGTGGAGATAGCAGCAGAAGCAGGATCCCACGGAGTGGCAAGGTGACATAGTGTGGAGACGGCAGCAGCAGCAGCATCTGGAGGATACCATAGAGTGGCAACGTGATATAGTGTGGAGATGGCAGCAGCAGCAGGATCTCACAGAGTGGCAAGGTGACATATTGTAGAGGTGGCATCAGCAGAAGGAGACCACAGAGTGGCAAGGTGACATAGTGTGGAGATGGCAGCATCAGGAGCAGACCACTGAGTGGCAAGGTGACATTGTTTGGAGATGGCAGTAGCAGCATGAGGAGACCACAGAGTGGCAAGTTGACATGGTGTGCAGATGGCAGCAGCATGAGGAGACCACAGAGTGGCAAGTTGACAGTGTGGAGATGGCCGCAGCAGGAAGAGACCACAGAGTGGCAAAGTGACATAGTTTAGAGATGGCAGTAGCAGCAGCAGCAGCATGAGGAGACCAGAGAGTGGCAAGTTAACATAGTGTATAGATGGCAGCATGAGGAGAGCACAGAGTGGCAAGTTGACATAGTGTGGATATGTCAGCAGCAGCATTAGGAGGATACCGTAGAGTGGCAAGGTGACATAGTGTGGAGATGGCAGCAGCAGGAGGTGACCACAGAGTGGCAAGGTGACATTGTCTGGAGATGGCAGCAGCAGCTGCATCAGGAGACCTGAAAGTGACCCCGGGTGGCAACACCAGTACCCGCTGACAAAGGTAGGTGAAATAAGGAACTTTTGGCATCAGATGTGTTTGCAGCATCAAAGTAGTAGCTGAGGCAGGTAGTCAGAAGAAAACAGTCTCTTGTATCAAAGTGTTGGTGTGGCACCATGGATGATCTAGTCTGATACATAAGGAATTGGTGGTTGGAAATCCTGGCTGATCCACGCCTGAATCATCTTGACAAAGATCAGTCTCTCCACATTTTGGGTGGACAGGCGAGTTCTCCTTGGGGTAATTAAGACCCCCGCTGCACTAAACACCTGCTCTGATGCCACACTACTGGCCAGGCAGGACAGTATTTCCAGGGCAAACTCTGCTAATTGCGGCCACAAATCCAGTTTTCTACCCAGTCGTCTTCTTCAATATGGGTTGGCAGGTGCTGTCCAAGTATGCCACCACCTGCTGGTTCAGGTCCTGCTCCAGGAATAGCTGCTGCTGCTGCTGCTGGTGAGTACTTTCTTCACTAAGCGGGTGAATAAAGCTACTCATCAGCGATGCTAGAGTCAGGCTGCTGCTGATGGATGCTCCTGCCATCCCACCCCTCCCCAGCAGCCATGGCAGTGAAATGTGAGTTCAGAGGGCCCCCACGGTCAGACCTGTGAGAGGATGGACGATGGGGCCGATTGGCAGCGGCCAAATGACTACATAGGATGTCTCTGTAGTAGGTTAGTTTGTCCTCCCTCTTGGTGGGTGTAAAAAAAGTCCCCCATTCTGGACCGGTAGCGAGGGTGTCACGGCTGAGGATGTGGAAAACCCTCAGCCGTGCGATGCCAGAAGATGTTAACGGCTGCTCGGCCAGGACGAGAGAATTAGGGAGCAGGTTACCTTCTAACGCATCCCTAATCCGACCCTAACTCCTAGGAGGGCCCATGTTCAGGAACCTCGGATCCCTACTCACCCTCCGCCGGTCCCTGAACTAGTAGGGTAAGACGACCTGTTCCTTCTGGATACGGAGGAACAGGGGTCTTACTGGCCAAGCTGCAGGGAAAAGGGGAACACAAACAGTCCTATGGATATGGTAGGTGAACTGCACTAGTTCCAGCCACCTGCCACAGCCTTGCTGACTGGATCCCTGTGCTGGCAAGCTGAAGTCCACACAATACAAAATGAACTCAGCACACACACATCCACACACAGGAACCCAGATCCATAGCTGCACCGAATAACAAAGGAAAACATCAAGTAAACATCACACATAAACCTATGACCACAAGGGTGGCCCCCACTGGCAGATTGAATACACAGGAGGATGCTCCAGCTAACCATGGCTGAAGTACCCCTCAGGCAAGTGCTATTCACTGAGGCTTTATAGGCCCAAGTAGTCACACCCACACAGACACACCCAGTGTTCACACACACAGAAGGGAATTAACCCTTCAAACACAAGGCAAGGGAAGACGGCCACTTAAAGGGGAATACACACATAAACAAACACACTTCATCTGTTGCCGCGGGCAATGGCATGTGTGGCAATCATGTCGTGGGGGTCAGCCATAGGGCTGAGACACTGCCACCACATGCAGTCAACACCACACGTTGCCACGGACAACCAAGCGAAGGAAAGTGTCACACAACATACCATAGGCCGTGACAGAGGGTCCAACAAGGTAGAGAGCGAAAAGCCCTTCCCTTGCCGAATGGTGACAATTTGGCTGTCACTATGCAAGCAGAGCATTCAATTTGTGCAAGTGACTCAGAGGGACTCCCTGTCTCCATCTCCACTGCATACTGCCCCGGTGTGTCCAGGTCTTCTGTCTTGTCTTCCTCGTTGTCCTGTATCTCCTCTGCCTGCTGCTGATCCTGCTGTCCTGTCAGCTGAGTAAAAATAAAACACCCATTTGGCTTCACATTGCCTGTGCTCCAATGTCCTCCTCCCTCTCCTCTTCCAGTTCAGCCCCCACAAGGCTCATGTGGCCGTGAGATCGAGGCGCCACGTCTCCTGTCCCCTGACCAGCCATTGTTGCCACTATCTGTTCCAGACATGAAGCAGTGGAATGAAGACGTTCATCTTGTAGTCCTGGCGACTGACAAAATACATGGTGTCCTCAAAGGACCTGAGCAAACAGCAGGTGTCATGCATGAGCTGCCAGTCGTTGACATTGAATTTACACAGGGGAGTACTCCTATCTATTTGCATCATCAAGAAATTGTTGATGGCCTTTCTCTGTTCGTATAGTCGTTCCAACATATGGAGGGTGGAATTCCAACAGGTGGAAACATCACAGATCAGCCTATGTTGGGGGATGCCGTTCTGCCGCTGCAAGGGAGGGTGTGCTTTGAGGTATACGAGTGGCTGAAGTGCAGGCAAAGTTTCCTGGCTATTTTTAGGATGCCTTGCAGATGGGTGGAAAACTTCAGGAACTGCTGGACAACCAGATTGAAAACGTGTGCCATGCAGGGTGCATGGCTCAGCCTTCCTTGACGCAGCACTGACACAATGTTGTTCCCGTTGTCGGTCACCATAGTTCAGATTTTGAGTTGTCAGGGAGAAAGTCGGGATTCAATTTCTTGATGCATCACACAGAGAATTTGCTCCTCTGTGTGACTCCGTTCACCAAGGCAAGCCAGGTGAAGAACAGTGTGACACCGCCGTGCCCTGCACATGTGGTATGCTGGAGGGGCACTGTAACTTGTCCCTGCGGTGGAGGCTGAGGACATTGTGGAGGATGAGGAGGCAGAGGCAGACATTGTCGCAGGACCAATTGAATGACAACGTGGAGGAGGAAGCGGCGTCACTTGTCCAAGTTGCTGGTGTGGCTGTGCAGGAACTACATTCACCCAGTGGGCCGTAAAGGATATGTATTGTCCCTGACTGTAGTTATAGCTCCACACGTCGGCGCTGCTGTGCACTTTGGCAGAGAACGACAGGCTCAAGGACTGGCCCACATTCTGTTCTACATGTGAGTGCAGGGATGCTACTGCCTTTTTTTGCAAGAAATGACTGATTGGGACTCTCCACCTCGACTCGGCACAAGCCATCAGTTCTCTGAAAGGTGCAGAGTCCACCACTTGGAAAGGGAGGGACTGAAGCACCAGCAACTTGGACAGGAGCAGGTTCAGCTTCTGCGCACGCATACTGTAGTCTCATGGTAATCGCTTCGGTGATCTATTGCTGACAGAATGACTGATGAGGAGTAGGAGCAGGAGTATCTGGACCAGCATAAGATGGGATTGACAGACGGCTCCCTTCGGCTGAGGTGGTGGAGCTTTGACTGGCTGAAACTGGGTGAGTGCCACTGGGTGATATAGCGGTTGCTGCAGCAGGCTGGACCACCACATCAGAGCCACGGTTCTCCCAGGTCACTGTATGGTGATGCTGCATATGTTGACGCAGGGCCATAGTGCCAATGGCCGAGTAGGTGATTTATCCTCCAACAGTCCGCACTGACTGATTGCTACCACCGCTGCCTCTGTGAACCCCTGCTGCGAAGCAGGTGGTCTACCCCGGGCACATTTGGCTCCCGACCTCACACTGCTGCCACCCTGCTCACTCCCAGAAATGCTACCACCTTGCTGGATCCCCCGCTGCCTCACGGGCAAGCTGCCACCCTCTTCTCCTGATGATGATTAAGCTCCTTCTGCACCCGGCTCCCAAGTGCAATCGGCTTCATCATCATTGATTAGTGTCTGCACATCACTTATGTCCTCCTCAACGGCCTCTGGGTCAGGAGCCTGATCACTTGCAGCACAAGCTCCCATGCCACTCTCCTCATCACTACTTCCCCGACTGGTGGAGGAAGCGGCGGATGTCTCCTCCAGATCTTGGCTGAGCAGGAGCTGATGACTGTCTTCTAATAGCTGTTCCTCACGGAAAAGTGGAGCAGAGCCTACAGCATATATTAATTCTCATGGTGAGGGAACAGAAAAGGACAGAGGTAGGTTAAGGACAGGTCTGACAAACCCACCGACTGTTGGCTGGGGGTGTCTGATGTCACTTGGGATGACGTGGATGACTGAGTTAACCATTCAAGAACCGCTGGGTTGCGGGTCAAGACACGACCGGTTGATGACACCGGGAGTTCAGGCCCTTACTCTTCTGCAACCTCTGCTTGCGTCAAGAACATTCATGCCTCTGCCACTACTCTGTGCATTGTCTGGCACTTCTCTACCTGACATACTTGTAGCTGAACTAAACAATGAAACAGAAATTAAAACACCCCTAAAAGCAGCAAATATATTTTTCTTTTTGTACTAAAATAGGCCACTAAATTATTTTTGCGCAAATAACAGCAAAGGTGACCTGCATATATATTTATCGTATTGGACTAAAATAGGCCACTAAACAATTTCAGAGTAAATAACAGAAAAAGTGAACAGCGTATATTTTTCTCTTTTTCTACTGAAATATGGCAATAAACGCTTTTAGCGCAAATAACACCAAATATGAACTAAGTCTATTTTCATATTTTTCTCTGGAAATATGGCAATAAACGCTTTTAGCACAAATAACACCAAATTTGAATTGCATCTATGTTTCTAGTATTGGTGTGCAATATGACAAAAAATGCTTTTAGTGCAAATAACAGCAAATATGAACTTAGTCTATTTTTCTCTTTTTCTCTAGAAATATGGCAATAAACACTTTTAGAGCAAATAACAACAAAAGTGACCTGCGTGTATATTTCTCATATTGTATTGAAATAGGCCACTAAATGATATCAGCACAGTTAACGTATATATTTATCTTTTTCCACAGATAAAAGCCACTAAAGGCTTTTCAACATAGCACTTTGCACCCCAATAACTAATTGCTGGAATGACAGAGCTGTATTATGAGACTATCTGGATCCCCAAATAATGTTCCCTGCACTTGTAAATCACATTTTTTCACAATGAGGATTTTCCTATGACTTTCCTTAGCATCTGCACAAATCTCTCCCTGCCTGTGAAATTATTCCTCTCACTATCCTTTCCCTGCACTAGTAAATCGCTTCTTTTCTTTTTATTTTGCAATTCGTTTTTCTTTCACTCTCCCTAGCGCCTACATACATGTCTGTCCCTGAACAAAGTACTATAGTGAATGGCAGACTCTAAGGCTACCTTCACATTCGCGTTTGGTGCTTTTGTATTATCTTTAACATAGCCAAAACGGATCTGTCTTGAACACCATTGAAAGTCAATGGGGACGGATACGTTTTCTATTGTGTCAGTGAGAACGGATCTGTCCCCTTTGACTTACATTGTGTGTCAGGACAGTTTTGTTTTGCTCAGTTTTGTCACACGGACACCAAAACGCTGCAAGCAGCGTTTTTGTGTCCTCCTCCATTGCGGAATGGAGGCGGAACAGAGTTAAACTGATGCATTTTGAGCGGATCCGTATCCATTCAGAATGCATTAAGTGCAACACTGATTGGTTTTGGACAGCTTGTGAGATCCCTGAATGGATCTCAAAAACGAAAAACCAAAACGCCAGTGGGAAAGTAGCCTAAGATGGCCGCCATATTTATATAGCTGTGACATCACCGGGCTGGCTGCTGATTGGCTGCATTCATGGCATTATGGGTCATCCTGCCTTCCCAGAGTTCCTTGCCCCATGTCCTCACATGTGTAGCTGCCATTTTAGCTGCCATTGTAGCCGGCTAGCCGCCATGTTAGAAAAAATTGTGATTCGTTATTACGAAGATAGAGGAAATTCACATTCATTAAGAATATAATTTTTCCTGCAATACGGAACGAATTCAACTTCGTCAGCTCTGATTCGCTCATCTCTAATTATAACCAACAACTAGATGTCTTATACAATCATTGAAAATGGCACTAGTTCCCAATTAAACATCATCTTACATGTCACTCCGTGTATGTCATATATTTGATTGAGTGCTGATGTGGCTTACAATATGTTGAAAATTCAGGGGTTGGCAGCACTACTCATCCCACTCATTTGGGTACTGACCAGGAAATGGCTTACAAGCCAATTACAATATGTTGGACACACCACACGAGAATTACATTGTCGCATCAACCAGCATAGACACAACATTCAGAAACAATATTTTAAAACACTGTCTATCCAGACATTGTGCCTCCACATTACCCCAATCAATTTCCTAACAGATATCCCTTTCAAGTGTTTTGAAAATCTACAAAAAAACAAAAGGTTTATTGGATTTACCAATTAGATACCCTCAACCCATACGGCCTTAATGAAATTAGTGAAACTATTCTATAATGAACAACAAGCTTGATGTGAAAAGTATAAAGTCAGATCCATAAATATTGGTACATTGACACAACGCTAACATTTTTGGCTCTATACACCACCACAATGGATTTGTAATTAAACAAACAAGATGTGCTTTAACTGCAGACTGTCAGCTTTAATTTGAGGATATTTACATCCAAATCAGGTGAACGGTGTAGGAATTACAATAGTTTGCATTTGTGCCTCCCACTTGTTAAGGGACCAAAAGTAATCTTGTCAGCGGTTCCAGGTGTGTGTTATTCCCTCATTATCCCAATTACAGTGAGCAGATAAAAGGTCCAGAGTTCATTTCAAGTGTGCTATTTGCATTTGGAATCTGTTGCAAGCAACTCTCAAGATGAGATCCAAAGAGCTGTCACTATCAATGAAGAAAGCCATCATTAGGCTGAAAAAACAAAACAAACCCATCACAGAGATAGAAAAACATTAGGTGTGGCCAAAAGAACTGTTTGGAAGATTCTAAAAATGAAGGAACACACCGGTGAGCAACACCAAAAGATCAGGAAGACCACGGAAAACAACTGTGATGGATGACCAAAGAATACTTTCCCTGGTGAAGAAAACATCATTCACAACAGTTGGCCAGATCAAGAACACTCTCCAGGAGGTAGGCGCATGTGTGTCAAAGTCAACAATCAAGAGAAGACTTCACCAGAGTGAATACAGAGGGTTCACCACAAGATGTAAACCACTGGTGAGCCTCAAAAATAGGAAGGCCGGATTAGAGTTTGCCAAACAACATCTACTAAAGCCTTCACAGTTCTGAAACAACATCCTATAGATAGATGAGACCAAGATCAACTTGTACCAGAGTGATGGGAAGAGAAGAGTATGGAGAAGGAAAGGAACTGCTCATGATCCTAAGCATACCACCTTATCAGTGAAGCATGGTGGTGGTAGTGTCATGGCGTGGGCATGTATGACTGCCAATGGAGCTGACAAAAGCAGCAGGATGAATTCTGAAGTGTTTTGAGCAATATTATCTGCTCATAACTCATTGGACAGCACTTCACAGTGCAGATGGACAATGACCAAAAGCAACCAAAGAGGTTGTTTTTTAAGGGAAAGTGGAATGTTATGCAATGCCAAGTAAATCACCTGACCTGAATCCGATTGAGCATGCATTTCACTTGCTGAAGACAAAACTGAAGGGAAAATGCCCCAAGAACAAGCAGGAACTGAAGACAGTTGGAGTAGAGGGCTGGCAAAGCATCACCAGGGATGAAACCCAGCGTCTGGTGATGTATATGCATTCCAGACTTCAGGCTGTAATTGACTGCAAAATGACTTGCAACCAAGTATTAAAAAGTGAAAGTTTGATTTATGATTATTATTCTCTCCCATTACTTTTGGTCCCCTAACAAGTGGGAGGCAGATATACAATCTGTTGTAATTCCTACACCGTTCACCTGATTTGGATGTAAATACCCTCAAGTTAAAGCTTACAGTCTGCAGTTAAAGCACATCTTGTTTGTTTCAATTCAAATCCATTGTGATGGTGTATAGAGCTAAAAATGTTAGAATTGTGTTGATGTCCCAATATTTAGAGACCTGACTGTATATACTAGCCGGGTCCATATATGCTAGCTGAAGGACCCGGCTTTGCTCGGGTATATTTAATCTATTTCATTTCATGTTTGTGTATGTTGTTAAAAGATATCAACACTATCCACTATAACAGTGACATCTACAGCACCCTGTCCCCAAAACAGTGACCTCCACATCCTCCCACAGTGGCCCGTCCCTTAAAATTGGACCTCCACAGCAGCCCACCCCCTTAACTTTGACCTTTACAACAGCCTTTCCCTTTAACAGTGACTTTCACAGCATACCACCCCCTTGACAGTGACCTCCACAGGGGCCCTCCCCCTTAACAGTGGCCTTTACTGGATCGGGGGTATGTCCTTTTGAAAAGCTTACTCTAAGATAGCAGCACTGTGCTATCTGAGAGTAAGCTGCAGAGAGAAAGTTACCCTCCCCCCCCACCCCTGCAGTTGACAGAAGTTGATTTTTACCATAATTTTTTCAATCCCCGTCGGCTCAGGAGTGGGAGGGTGCATGGCCTAACCAGATTAGGGGCGTGACTTGGCGGGACCTGGGGAGGGGTTTTAAATCTTTTGAGGGTGGACACATTGTGGCAGGGGCGTGGCTGGGCTCCTTCCTGCAAAAGTGACGCCCCTCTGGGCACCTTACTGCCTCATTTGCATACCAAATAAACTGGATTTTCAGAGGATAAAAGCCTTTTAAATCTCTGTGTGTGTATGTTACTTTGTTACTGTCCTGATTAAGGGGGCAATCCGCTCTCGAAATGTGTTGACTGTTCATTATAAATATAAATCTCTTAAGACCATTCTCATCTATATGGCTAGCAGCACCTAGAAGTTGGTTTCACCTTTTTCTTCACATTATCAACAAAACGATCCTGACACTCGTCCATCCCAGCCAGTAAGGAACCAGGGCAGCAACACAGCATCACCCTCCGCTGATAAGGGTCAAAGATCAGCAAAGCCTTCAAAGCTGCTTACAACAGTATCCGGTAAGCACATATATTTGACTATATCTGCACATCTTTTCAGGCGATACTGCACATGAGGCGTGTTTTTTTTTTTTTTTTCCTTTTACTAAGGGGTTAACTTATACTAATTCCTACCCTCCCATAAATTTTTCCTTTTTTGCCCTGTAAACATGGCCAGTCTTAGCTGTGTGCAACCATTGCAGATCATACTTCCGTCTCAAGGTGGCACTGCCACTTTCCATCTCGGTATAGAAATCTGCAGTTTATTTTCCCATTTCACCCTGGCTACTAAGTGTGCTCTTCCAGGAACCTCTCCCAGACCTCTCTATTAATTAGACAGAACAGCAGTGAGTAGAGAAAAAAAAAAAAAAAGATTCAGCTGCTTCGCCAAATTTGACAAAAAAAATTGCATCATGACGAATTATTTCATCACCGAGAACATTTCTTTGTACAGGTAAGTAGTGGGTGCAATGACAGGGAGCTCACTTTACACCTCAGATGCCGCGTTCATAGCTGATCGTGGCATCTGACATTAATAACAAAGTGTAAAATCGTTAATTTCTAATGATAATTTGTTTTCCCTTAGTCCTAACAGTAGCACAGATGGGTTAACTGCCCCCTGTGGACTGGTAGGACCGACAGAGTTTTTAATGAGCCCAAGAACCAATAATAAAGTTCCCACTCCCTCAAAAGGAGGGAACTACCCCCCAGCCACTGTGTTTTAAGCAAGCATACCTACTTAGGGTGGGAAATTTGTGTGCTGCTGTTAGGACTAAGGGAAAACAAATTATTGTTAGAAAATAACGATTCCCTTATGTCCTACCAGCAGCACGGATGGGGAGATAACAAGAGGAACCCCTAGGGAGGGCCTTCCTGCCTGGCAGAATCAAGAATAGTCTGCCCAAAGGCCAAAAACTCTGCAAACTTAGCACCGACTCTGTAGTGCGAGATAAAGGTGGATTCGGAGCTCCAGGAAGCCGACTTGCAGATTAACTCTAAGGGAAGCTGATTTCTTTCTGCCACTGAGGTTGAAACGAGCCTAGTAGAAAGGGCCTTAACGAACTCTGGAGGGTCCAGAGATTGAGACAGAAAAGACTCCCTAATGGCTTCCCTGATCCAGCGACTAATGGAAACCTTAGACGCTTTGCGGCCTTTAGATTTACCGACAAACAGGATGAAGAGATTCTCATCAATCTTGAACTCCTTGGACCTATCCACATAGGTCTGGAGGCATCTCGAAATGTCCAGAGGATGTCTGACAGGAACATGGGAGGAGGCGGAAGAAAATAAAACTGGTAAAGAAATTACCTGGTTAACATTCTGAAAAGATAACACCTTAGGTCTGAAGTAGAGTAAAAATTTTAGGAGAACCCAGTCCTGCAAAAAGGTGATATATGAATGCAGAGCCGAAAAGGCTTGTAACTCCGAAACCCTTTTAGCTGAAGTCACAGCTAGCAGAAAGACTGTTTTTAAGGTGACAAACTTGAATCCGACCTCCTCCAATGGCTAAAAGGGGGGAGATGCTAACCCATTGAGTACTACTGAAAGATCCCACTGAGGAATGGGTCTCAGTATTGTAGGTTTCAATCTCTCGGCTCCTTTAAGGAAGCGTTTGATGAGCGGGTCCCGAGAATATGGCCTGTTTAAACAGGCCGAGATGGCAAAAACCTGCACCTTCAAAGCGTCCAGAGCAAGGCCCTTGTCTAGTCCATCCTGAAGGAACTGTAATATGGCGGAAAGGGGCAGATCTGCAGATGCCACCTGGTTAGAATCACATCAAAAGGTGAAGATTCTCATCACTCTGGAGTAGGCCTCCTTAGTGGATTCCGCTCTTGAATGTGATAATGTTCTCAGGACCGCCTCAGAGAGCCCTTCTACTCTGGGAAGGGACTGATCAACCTCCAGGCTGTCAGGTTGAATCTGTGCAGATCTGGGCAGAAATGTGTGTCCCATGACACCAGAGTCTGCTCCGGGGGGAGTCTCCAGTATTGTCCCCGACTCATCTGAATGAGCTAGGTAAACCAGGATCTCTTGGGCCAGAACGGAATGATGGCTATTACCAAGGCCTGATCCTGACGAATCTTCATCAATACCCTCGGTATCATGGAAAAAGGAGGGAAGATGTAAGCCAGCCTGAACCTCCACAGTATGGACAGAGCATCTATCACCAGGGGGTTGTCCTCCCTGTATAGAGAGCAGAACCTCTGTACCTTGGCGTTGAACCTGGTTGCCATGAGATCCACCTCCGGTAATCCCCATCTAGGACTATCTGCTTGAAGATCTCCGGATGCAGAGACCACTCTATGGTCGGTAATCCGCGACTTAAACGATCTGCAATCATGTTGAGGGACCCCCGAATGTGGGTGGCAGATAGATGGGATAGGTTCAACTCTGCCCACCGTAGAATTACCCCAATCTCTGCAAGAAGGGGTAGGGATCTCGTACCTCCCTGTTTGTTTATGTAAAGAACTGCAGTCATATTGTCTGACTGTACTTTCACCGCTTTGCCACGGATTTGAGGGGCGAAGTGAAGGACGGCTAGCCGGATAGCTCGCATCTCTCGGAGATTGGAGGAGAGGCGCTGCTCCATGAGAGACCAAGTTCCCTGAACTGTGGAACCGTCTAGATGAGCGCCCCAGCCTACTAGGGACGCGTCTGTAGTCAATATGAGCCAAGATGGTTGGGTCATAGACTTCCCTGCAGGGAGATGGAACTACCATCTCAGGGAATTTCAAGTTTGGGAGGATAGAGAGTGTAGGGAATCTAGCCCCGTAGGGCTGCCTTCCCACCTGTTCAAAACTTCTGTTTGAAGAGGGCAGAGGTGCCATAATGCCCAAGGGACTGCATCTGCAGCCGCTGACATGAGCCCCAGCATCTTCATGAGAGTCCGAATGGATACTCGTCGTGGTACCGATAAGAACCTTGCCAGGTCTTGTACCCGGGACTTCCCTTCTGTTGTCAACTGAAGAGACATCTCCACAGAGTCGACTATGAAACCTAGATATTGTATTGAAGTCGAAGGGCTCATATTCGATTTCTGCCATATGATGATTCACCCTAGGCGGAGCAGAAAGGAAATTGCCAGATGAAGACGGTGGGTCAGAGCTGGTACGGTGGCCGCCAAAAGGAGCCAGTCGTCCAGGTAAGGGACAATGGTCAGTCTTTGAAGTCTCAGTGCAGCCACCACTGCTACCACCACCTTGGTGAAGATAAGGGGGGCGGATGAGATTTCAAAGGGGAGGGAGGCAAACTGAAAATGCCTGAGAACCCCGGAAATCTGGACCGCGATCCTGAGATATTTCCGAGATGCGGGATGGATCGGGATATGGAGGTAAGCATCCCTGAGATCCAGAGTGGCCATCACATCTCCGAGTTTGAGAATGTGGCTGACTGACCTTATGGTTTCCATGCAAAACCTTGGCCTTCTTATGAATCGATTGACATATCTCAAATCGATTATTATCCGGAGATCGCCTGTCTTTTTGGAAACCAAAAACACTGGAGAATAGATCCCTAGGCCCTGCTTCCCTGCCGCAACCTCCTCCAGAGCCCCCTTTAAAATATAGTCCTGGATGTAGGAATCTAGAATCCTCTGTTTGGTAGGCTGAAAGCCCCGACTGATGAGGAAAATTTCTTGGGGGAGAGAGACGAGATCTATAAGGTACCCGGAGGAGATGATGCTTAGGACCCAAGGGTCTGCAATCTCCTGGGACCAAATATCCATGAAATGGGCAAGGCGTCCCCCCACGGGGATCTGGGGAGAGGGTACAGGGAAAGCCAGAGGCGTAACGGCAGGGACAGCAGGGGGAAACCAAGAGCCTCTGGGAGGCCTGCAGTCAGGAGGGATTAGCCTCCTTAGTGGGTCTGGGGGGGCGCCTCGAAAGTCTTCGCTGCCCCCCCCAGTTTCTACGGGAAGTAGCCTGCTGGCCCTGTCTGCCCCCCCCCCCCCCCCCCGATGTTGACTGGGGCGTCCTCGAAAGGGCTGTTGAGGAAGACTCTTGCCCTTTTTGTCAGAGAGGCCCTCCATAATCTTATCTAGCTCGGATCCGAAAAGCCAATCGGGCTCAAACAGAAGCCCACATAAATTATATTTTGAGGCATTATCTGCCTTCCATGGTTTCAGCCATAAAGGTCTACGGGCCCCAGAGACTAGGCCCATGGTCTTGGCTGCTAGTTTTAGCTGCACTTGCGACTAGGGATGAGCGAACTCGAACTGTATAGTTCGGGTTCGTACCGAATTTTGGGGTGTCCGTGACACGGACCCGAACCCGGACATTTTCGTAAAAGTCCGGGTTCGGGTTCGGTGTTCGTCGCTTTCTTGGCGCTTTTGTGACGCTTTCTTGGCGCTTTTTGAAAGGCTGCAAAGCAGCCAATCAACAAGCGTCATACTACTTGCCCCAAGAGGCCGTCACAGCCATGCCTACTATTGGCATGGCTGTGATTGGCCAGAGCACCATGTGACCCAGCCTCTATTTAAGCTGGAGTCACATAGCGCCGCCCGTCACTCTGCTCTGATTAGCGTAGGGAGAGGTTGCGGATGCGACAGTAGGGCGAGATTAGGCAGATTAACTCCTCCAAAGGACTTCACTTGATTAATCGATCGATCTGCAGCTGTGCATCATTGAGCTGCTGAAATTCAAATGCTCACTCACTGTTTTTAGGCTGCCCAGACCGTTTGTCAGTCACTTTTTTCTGGGGTGATCGGCGGCCATTTTGTGTCTTGTGCGGTGCTGCGACCAAGTGCATCCAAGCTGCGACCAAGTGCATTTAACCCTCAATGGTGTGGTTGTTTTTTGGCTAAAGCCTACATCAGGGTGAAGCTGTCACACCAAGTGCATTTAACCAGCAATAGTCTGTTCATTTTTTTGGCCATATACTAAATCAGGGGCAAGCTGCGCCTGTCACCAAGTGCATTTAACCCTCAATGGTGTGGTTGTTTTTTGGCTAAAGCCTACATCAGGGTGAAGCTGTCACACCAAGTGCATTTAACCAGCAATAGTCTGTTCATTTTTTGGCCATATACTACATCAGGGGCAAGCTGCGCCCGTCACCAAGTGCATTTAACCCTCAGTAGTGTGGTGCGTCAAGCTGTGACACCAAGTGCATTTAACCAGCAATAGTCTGTTCATTTTTTGGCCATATACTAAATCAGGGGCAAGCTGCGCCCGTCACCAAGTGCATTTAACCAGCAATAGTGTGGTTATTTTTTGGCCATATCCCAGTCTAATTCTGTCACTAAATCCATACCGGTCACCCAGCGCCTAAATACTAGGCCTCAAATTTATATCCCGCTAAATCTCTCGTTACCGCTGTCCTGTTGTGGCTGGGAAAGTTATTTAGTGTCCGTCAAAGCACATTTTTTGTTCTGGGTTGAAGTACAATTCCCAATTTAGCAATTTCATAATTTAGTGGTTTCTGCTATATCAGAGCTATTTGAAATCTATCCCTAAAAGGGTATATAATATTCAAGGTGCACATTGGGTCATTCAGAATAACTTCACACACACCCGCTACTGTGTATTTCCAAGTCTAATTCTGTCACTAAACCCATACCTGTCACCCAGCGCCTAAATACTAGGCCTCAAATTTATATCCTGCTAAATCTCTCGTTACCGCTGTCCTGTTGTGGCTGGGAAAGTTATTTAGTGTCCGTCAAAGCACATTTTTTGTTCTGGGTTGAAATACAATTCCCAATTTAGCAATTTCATAATTTAGTGGTTTCTGCTATATCAGAGCTATTTGAAATCTATCCCTAAAAGGGTATATAATATTCAAGGTGCACATTGGGTCATTCAGAATAACTTCACACACACCCGCTACTGTGTATTTCTAAGTCTAATTCTGTCACTAAACCCATACCTGTCACCCAGCGCCTAAATACTAGGCCTCAAATTTATATCCTGCTAAATCTCTCGTTAACGCTGTCCTGTTGTGGCTGGGAAAGTTATTTAGTGTCCGTCAAAGCACATTTTTTGTTCTGGGTTTAAATACAATTCCCAATTTAACAATTTCATAATTTAGTGGTTTCTGCTATATCAGAGCTATTTGAAATCTATCCCTAAAAGGGTATATAATATTCAAGGTGCACATTGGGTCATTCAGAATAACTTCACACACACACGCTTCTGTGCATTTCCAAGTCTAATTCTGTCACTAAATCCATACCGGTCACCCAGCGCCTAAATACTAGGCCTCAAATTTATATCCCGCTGAATTTGAATACAATACATTGGGCCAAATAATATATTTGTTGTTGTGGTGAACCATAACAATGAGAAAAACATCTAGTAAGGGACGCGGACGTGGACATGGTCGTGGACATGGTCGGACATGGTGGGTGACGTGAAGCCTCATTCTCTGCTATGACATGCAGACTGATTCTCTGCTGTCATGAAGCCAGATTGTCTGTTACGGGACCTCTCTGCTCTGCCTGTGTGCTAGGCCTAAATATATGCCAATGGACTGTTGCAGTGGTGGGTGACGTGAAGCCTCATTCTCTGCTATGACATGCAGACTGATTCTCTGCTGACATGAAGCCAGATTGTCTGTTACGGGACCTCTCTGCTCTGCCTGTGTGCTAGGCCTAAATATATGCCAATGGACTGTTGCAGTGGTGGGTGACGTGAAGCCTCATTCTCTGCTATGACATGCAGACTGATTCTCTGCTGACATGAAGCCAGATCGTCTGTTACGGGACCTCTCTGCTCTGCCTGTGTGCTAGGCCTAAATATATGCCAATGGACTGTTGCAGTGGTGGGTGACGTGAAGCCTCATTCTCTGCTATGACATGCAGACTGATTCTCTGCTGACATGAAGCCAGATTGTCTGTTACGGGACCTCTCTGCTCTGCCTGTGTGCTAGGCCTAAATATATGCCAATGGACTGTTGCAGTGGTGGGTGACGTGAAGCCTCATTCTCTGCTATGACATGCAGACTGATTCTCTGCTGTCATGAAGCCAGATTGTCTGTTACGGGACCTCTCTGCTCTGCCTGTGTGCTAGGCCTAAATATATGCCAATGGACTGTTGCAGTGGTGGGTGACGTGAAGCCTCATTCTCTGCTATGACATGCAGACTGATTCTCTGCTGACATGAAGCCAGATCGTCTGTTACGGGACCTCTCTGCTCTGCCTGTGTGCTAGGCCTAAATATATGCCAATGGACTGTTGCAGTGGTGGGTGACGTGAAGCCTCATTCTCTGCTATGACATGCAGACTGATTCTCTGCTGACATGAAGCCAGATCGTCTGTTACGGGACCTCTCTGCTCTGCCTGTGTGCTAGGCCTAAATATATGCCAATGGACTGTTGCAGTGGTGGGTGACGTGAAGCCTCATTCTCTGCTATGACATGCAGACTGATTCTCTGCTGACATGAAGCCAGATCGTCTGTTATGGGACCTCTCTGCTCTGCCTGTGTGCTAGGCCTAAATATATGCCAATGGACTGTTGCAGTGGTGGGTGACGTGAAGCCTCATTCTCTGCTATGACATGCAGACTGATTCTCTGCTGACATGAAGCCAGATCGTCTGTTACGGGACCTCTCTGCTCTGCCTGTGTGCTAGGCCTAAATATATGCCAATGGACTGTTGCAGTGGTGGGTGACGTGAAGCCTCATTCTCTGCTATGACATGCAGACTGATTCTCTGCTGACATGAAGCCAGATCGTCTGTTACGGGACCTCTCTCCTCTGCCTGGGTGCTGGGCCTAAATTTATGACAATGGACTGTTGCAGTGGTGGCTGACGTGAAGCCTGATTCTCTGCTATGACATGCAGACTGATTCTCTGCTGACATGAAGCCAGATCCTCTGTTACGGGACCTCTCTCCTCTGCCTGGGTGCTGGGCCTAAATTTATGAAAATGGACTCTTACAGTGGTGGGTGACGTGAAGCCTGATTCTCTGCTATGACATGAAGACTGATTCTCTGCTGACATGAAGCCAGATTGTCTGTTACGGGACCTCTCTCCTCTGCCTGGGTGCCGGGGCCTAAATATCTGAGAATGGACTGTTCCAGTGGTGGGTGACGGGAAGCCAGATTCTCTGCTATGGAACCTCTCTCCAATTGATTTTGGTTAATTTTTATTTATTTAATTTTTATTTTAATTAATTTCCCTATCCACATTTGTTTGCAGGGGATTTACCTACATGTTGCTGCCTTTTGCAGCCCTCTAGCCCTTTCCTGGGCTGTTTTACAGCCGTTTTAGTGCCGAAAAGTTCGGGTCCCCATTGACTTCAATGGGGTTCGGGTTCGGGACGAAGTTCGGATCGGGTTCGGATCCCGAACCCGAACATTTCCGGGATGTTCGGCCGAACTTCTCGAACCCGAACATCCAGGTGTTCGCTCAACTCTACTTGCGACGTATCGCATAGAAAGTCCATGGCCCGATTCACCATTTTGAAGGCAGCCAGGATGTCATCACGGGATACACTCTGGTCCACGTCAGTCTGAATTTGATTTAGTTTACTCCTCAGGAAGGACAACACCTCAGATGTTTCTATAGCAGTGGAAGCTGAAGCTGCAGCGGCTGAATAGCCTCTTCTTAAAGTGAACTCGGCCCTCCTATCAAGAGGGTCTTGCAGACTCGACCCATCATCTGCAGGCACCAGAGTGCGTCTAGACAACTTGGCTATGGCCATGTCAACCCTGGGAATGGAACCTCACAATTCCATCAAGGGTTTCGCCATTGGAAACATCATTTTAAATTTGCAAGTCAGGACTGGTCCTTTCTCCGTTTTTTTCCATTCAGTACGCATGACTGAACGGAGGGTCTCGTCCGCTTTGAAGATACGCTGTGCCCGACCAGCGGGATCGGAGGACTCCCCAACGTCAACATCCTGGTCCCCCGACCGGATGGACTTTAAAAGCTTTTGAGTTTTTTCTGGCGGAAAAAAAACATGAGGTTAGAGGGGGAGGAGGGGACACAAGAGAAAAAGGGCAATCACAAAGCCCTGATGATAATGGAAAATATAAGGGGAAGACAAATGCCATATCCCCTATCTTATGCTCCCCCAACTATAGGAAAAAGGAGGGGGGAGCTGCACGCCAGTCCACCTGTCCAAAGGACAGAAAAAAACATGGTGGCTGGGGGGTAGTTCCCTCCTTTTGAGGGAGTGGAAACTTTATTATTGGTTCTTGGGCTCATTAAAAATTCCGCCGGTCCTACCAGTCCACAGGGGTCAGTTAACCCATCTGTGCTGCTGGTAGAACGTAAGGGAATATACATTTTTGCAGATGACACTAAACTGTGTAAAGTAATTAACATGGAAGAGGACTGTATACTGCTACAGAGGGATCTGGATAGATTGAAGGCTTGGTCAGATAAGTGGCAGACGAGGTTTAACACTGACAAATGGAAAGTTATGCACATGGGAAGGAATAATGCCAGTCACTCGTACATACTAAATAGTAAAACACTGGGTAACACTGACATGGAAAAGGACTTAAGAATCTTAGTGGACACCAAACTAAGCTGTAGAAACCAGTGTCATGCAACTGCTGCCAAGGCCAATAAGATAATGGGTTGCTTAAAAGGGGCATTGAGGCAGGTGATGAGGACATATTCCTGCCACTTTACAAATCACTAGTCAGACCACACATGGAGTACTGTGTACAGTTCTGGGCCCCTCTGAACAAGGCAAACATAGCAGAACTGGAGAGGGTTCAGAGGAGGGCAACTAAAGCAATAACTGGAATGGGTGGACTACAGTACCCTGAAGGATTATCAAAATTAGGGTTATTCACTTAAAAAAAAGATTGCTGAGGGGAGATCTAATAGCTTTGTATAAATATATAAGGGGTCAGTACAGAGATCTATCCCATCATCTATTTATCCCCAGGGCTGTGACAGTGACTGTGATTGTGATGAGAGGACATCCTCTGTGGAGAAAAGAAGGTTTGTACACAAACATAAAAGAGGATTCTTTACAGTAAGAGCACTGAGACTATGGAACTCTCTGCCTGAGGAGGTGGTGATGGGGAGTGGTTGCCTGGAAATGTGATCTGATCTTCATCTAAGTCACAACAATAGACAATCACAGTCTGCTTAAACTAATAACACACAAAGAATTCAATGTTACCATGTTTTTATTGAACACACCATGTAAACATTCACAGTGCAGGTGGAAAAAGTATGTGAACCCCTAGACTAATGACATCTCCAAGAGCTAAATGGAGTGAGGTGTCAGCCAATTGGAGTCTAATCAATGAGATGAGATTGGAGGTGTTGGTTACAGCTGTCCTGCCATATAAAAAACACAACCGGTTCTGGGTTTGTTTTTCACAAGAAGCATTGTCTGATGTGAATGATACCTCACACAAAAGAGCTCTCAGAAGACCTACGATTTAGAATTGTTGACTTGCATAAAGCTGGAAAGGGTTATAAAAGTATCTCCAAAAGCCTTGCTGTCCATGGTAAGACAAATTGTCTATAAATGGAGAAAGTTCAGCACTGCTGCTACCCTCCCTAGGAGTGGCCGTCCTGTAAATGTGACTGCAAGAGCGCAGCACAGACTGCTCAATGAGGTGAAGAAGAATCCTAGAGTGTCAGCTAAAGACTTACAAAAGTATCTGGAATAGACTAACATCCCTGTTAGCGAATCTACGATGCGTAAAACACTAAACAAGAATGGATTTCATGGGAGGATACCACAGAGGAGGCCACTGCTGTCCCAAAAAAAAATAAAACATTAGACAACGTTTACAGTTTGCACAAGAGCACCTGGATGTTCCACAGCAGTACTGGTAAAATATTCTGTGGACAGATGAGACCAAATTTGATTTGTTTGGAAGAAACACACAACACTATGTGTGGAGAAAAAGAGGTACAGCACATCAACATCAAAACCTCATCCCAACTGTGAAGTATGGTGGTGGGGGCATCATGGTTTAGGGCTGCTTTGCTGTGTCAGGGCCTGGACGGATTGCTATCATCGAAGGAAAAATGAATTCCCAAGTTTATCATGGCATTTTGCAGGAGAACTTAAGGCCATCTGTCCACTAGCTGAAGCTCAACAGAAGATGGGTGTTGCAACAGGACAACAACCCAAAGCATAGAAGTAAATCAACAACAGAATGGCTTAAACAGAAGAAAATACGCTTTCTGGAGTGGCCCAGTCACAGTCCTGACCTCAACCCGATTGAGATGCTGTGGCATGACCTCAAAACAGCGATTCACACCAGACATCCCAAGAATATTGCTGAACTGAAACAGTTCTGTAAAAAGGAATGGTCAAGAATTACTCCTGACCGCTGTGCACGTCTGATCTGCAACTACAGGAAACATTTGGTTGAAGTTATTGCTGCCAAAAGAGGTTCAACCAGTTATTAAATCCAAGGGTTCACATACTTTTTCCACCTGCACTGTGAATATTTACATGATGTGTTCAATAAAAACATGGTAACATTTAATTCTTTGTGTGTTATTAGTTTGAGCAGACTGTGATTGTCTATTGTTGTGACTTAGATGAAGATCAGATCACATTTCATGACCAATTTGTGCAGAAATCCATATCATTCCAAAGGGTTCACATACTTTTTCTTGCAACTGTATCTAGGCCAAACACCGATAGAACGGCATCCACCCCTCTCCCCACAAACTTTCACCGGTTGGTGTATGTATGATCTATACATTAACTACTTATGAATTATTTTCGCATGAACTACTATATATGAACAATTTTTGCATGAACTACTTTTTAAGATTTTACTGCATCTTTGATTGAACTACTTTTTAAGACTTTACTGCATCTTTTCTGATCATCATTTTTTGATCACCTCTTACCATCATATTTTTACCATTTTATACCCACCTTTTTATCTATCTATTCACCCCCTTTTTTAACTCAATTTTGAGCAACTATATGAATTAGATGTTCTAAATTAAATAAATAAATATTTTCGTATGATATACTGTCTCAGTGTACACTATATACAAACACCATACTTACCTATAGATATACCTCTTCGCAGCTTCAGGTGATAGAGTGCCTGTTTCACCTCATATACTTACCTGATCTATTTCATTAAAGGACTGTGGGGCAGTCCTGGCACAAGAGCACCTAGGTCCACTAGTTGTGTGGGGCGAGCCACTATATTTGCTTTCTTCATTCCAACCCCTTGGCTGTGCTCCCCTAGACAACAACATGGACATCTGGAGCTGCATAGAAAACAAATGCAAAAAGGGAGAATATTTTATATTTAACAGCGAGGACAAGACCACCCTATTAGACCATCCCACCAAGTCACTAAGAGAGACATTTAGAGACCTAGAAAGCCTACTACATAAACAACTTAGACAAAAATGGGAAATCAGGTCATTGAACCAATATCTGGAGAATGACATGATCCCCAAAGGCCTCCTCCTCACCAAGAATGCCACATCAGACCTGACAAATGAAGAATTCAATAGGGAATGGAACACCTTCCTACGCAAACAATCCACCATATTAGTGAATATGATTATCAAAAGCCAATCAGAAATCTTACAAGAGACCATAGAACAAATAAATAACATGAGAACTTACATCGATACATTCACCCAAAATGAGGAATACCATGA
Organism: Bufo gargarizans; assembly: GCF_014858855.1. Lineage (NCBI taxonomy): Eukaryota > Metazoa > Chordata > Amphibia > Anura > Bufonidae > Bufo > Bufo gargarizans. The sequence goes on along the minus strand of NC_058084.1, from coordinate 286,391,876 downwards.
ATGGCAGTCCCGTATCTGTAAAAGTCTAGATAGACTTGAACTAGAAATTATCTCCAAAAAAGAACAGGAAATTTTGTTCACTTCAGAACTGATCAAAGACAAGACATCATAGATATAGAACAGACACAAAGAAACCACTCCACTGTTCAGACAAACAACAGAGACAAAAACACAACTGAATGCCCAAAAATACATTATGACATACCAGTAAACAATCGCTTTGAAACATTTAACAACCCACATTTTTTAGACCGGACCCCACCACACCACCAGACCCAAAATCAACTGATTTGACCCCAACAAAGAGCAACAAGAACAGAGAGACAGCACTCCCCCGACCATGGATACAACCTGAGACACAGGTACAACAAAGCAAACCACAAAAGAAACCCCTCACCAGCACAAATACACAGGGAGAACCACCAACGAAACACCTATCACTGGAAACTGACAGAGTCACCAGACAGAGAACAACACCACAGACCACGGTACCCCCACACCAACACAAAAAGACACGCAAAGGTGGACGAAAGAAACACACATAGAAATTTTCGGACACATCACTAGATGATGATTTAATGATCAATTTAAGCAAAGTGACACTTACAGATGCCCAAAAACAACTACTTAATAAAGGATTAAAATTTTCCCCCACGACAAGACTGGACAAATTCAATACCTACATTAGTATAGAAAATTTATTAGGAAAATATGCCTAGGGAAATACTACATAAAAAAAAAAAAAAACATTTCAACAATTGATAAAAATCCCTCCAAATATCAACACACCATTCTGAAACCAAAATCAATAAAATACCCAAGACAAGAAATCAGTCAAGAGATTGCAACCTTCTGTAAAGGGATAGAATCAGACCTCAGAAAACTCAAAACTAAGACAACTAGGAACATAGGAACAATTTATAAAAAAATATAAAAAATAGATCCTATCAAACAACTACAGGAATCAGAAAACATCATCATAAGACCTGCAGACAAAGGAGGGGCAATTGTTATACAAGACAACAGTGATTATAACCAAGAATGCATAAAACAACTATCCGATCACGAGAAAGGGATTCTAAACGAACAAGAACATGCATTCATAACAAAAACCCAAAAAAGAATACCCATTTTTTATTGCCTTTCAAAGATCCACAAAAAAAAAAAACAACAAGCCCCCAGGTAGACCCATCATTTTGGGCATCGGATCCATCTCCTACAATCTATCCCAATACATAGACAGAATTCTCCAACCAATCGTAACCCCCTCACCATCATACATCAAAGACACCACAGACATAAAACATTAGAAGAGATACACTGGGAAGATCACTAGATCCTAGGGGCAATGGACATCAGCTCATTATACACAATAATAGATCACAAACAAGGGATTGACATGATGAGAGACAGACTACAACAGAAAGGCAACATACACAGAGAACAAATAGAGTTCATAACACAAAGTATATAATACATCCTCTTACACAACTATTTCCATCATGATTCAAAATTCTACTAGTGTTGATGATCACGAATATTCGAATTGCGAATTTTAATTGCGAATATCGGCACTTCGAGAATTTGCGAATATTTAGAATATTGCTAAATATATTCGTAATCGTGAATATTCAATTTTTTTTAAAACTACCAGTTCATGCAAATTTTTATGCGAAAATGTTTATGTGAATTCTCGAATATATGGCAAATATTCGCCAAAATATTTGCGAAGTATCGCAAATTCGAATATTGCCCCTGCTGCTCATCACTAAATTCTACCTACGATCAGAAGTACAGCCATGGTCACCAGGCTTGTCCCAAGCTATGCCAACTTCTTCATGGCCCATTGGGAGGAGGAGGTTGTATCACCAAGACTGGGGGTAAGCCTGGTGCTCTGGCGGAAATACATTGATGATATCATTTTCATCTGGAATAGATCAGAAGAAGAACTAAATACTTTCATACAAGAGATTAATAACAACGACAAGAACCTACACTTCCCCACACATACCAGTAAGAAACCGTTGACTTCCTAGACATCACAATCAAGAAAAAAGATCACAATCTCATTTGCAAAACATATCACAAACCAACCACCAAAAACAGCTACATACTATTTCCAGTTGCCACCTTCCAAGGTGGTTGACAAACATACCCACTAGCCAATTCAGACGCCTAAAAAGAAATTGCACCAATAATGACCAATTTGAACTTGAAGCACAACAATTAAGCAAACAATTACAGATCAAACAGTACCCCACAGAAATAATCAATACTTCCCTCCAAAAAGTAAAAAAAATGGAAAGGAAATCCTTTTTTACCACAAAATCACTCAATTCAGATGCTGACGGGACAATACAAATCATCTTACCCTTCAATAGCCATTTCAAAAACATAGAAAAAATAATCAATAAACGTTGGCCCCACCTATTGGGAGACAAGACCATAGGACCACTATTAAGCCTAAAACCCAAAATGGCATATACAAAAGCTCAGAATTTGGGCCTCAGAATTGCCCCCACATGCAAGAAAACAGAGATGAAAGTACCCAATAATGTGCTAAAAATTAAAGGCTTTTTCAGATGCGGCACATGCAATAATTGCAAATGACAAAATTCCCCCCAAAAAACACCAATGTCCAATCCACCAACAACCAATTATATTTAGATATAAAAGACCACCTCACATGCAACTCAACTGACACAATAAACATGCTACAATGTCCATGCAACAAATAATATATCAGCCGCACCAAATACACTCTCAAGAAAAGAATATCCGAGCACATCAACAACATCAAAAAGGGCTTTGAACAACACTCCCTCTCCAAACACTACATGATATCCACAACCAAGACCCCTCATCACTCAAATTCACAGCTATAGAGAAAGTCAAGAAATCCTGGAGAGGAGGGAACCACATAGCAGCAATGTCAAGACTAGAATCCAGAAGAATCTATGAATTTGACACTCTAATCCCCAAGGGTCTCAATGCAGAAATAGAAATATTTGGGTTTCTATAACCACATACCCGGGGTGTGGTGTCCTCCGTCGACGGGATATGGAGTGTCTGGCTGCTTACTGAAGGGATTTGGACATTTCTGGACCTCTACGACAACCTTGGTTTGAGACACTGATGTCAGGAGAGATGTTTCTCAGTTGCTAATAACAGACACACACAAGTATTACTGAGAAACACTCTAACTTTATTATGCTATAGCTTGGCATTATATAGGCAGTAGAAAAGTTTGCATAACAACAGCGTTAAACCAATCAAAAAGATAAACATTGGTGCTCATACAGATACTACCGGAACATCCTTTTATGGTATATAATACGTCACATATAAGAATGTACGCAGTTGTGCCGAATGACCCTGAATGAGACAAGAACATTTGTTCTAGTTCTAGGATATTCCCAGAATCTGTCCTGGGACAAATAAGGAAACATAACTCACAGCAGGGGGGATGTGAAACAGTGCGTGGGTGAGATGTTATAACAATTCTGCACATGTAAGAGAAGACAAGATGGAGTCACATTTCCCTTCAATCCCCTCTTAGAACCAAATTTCTTAGATAAGATGGTTCTTACCCTTGCTCTTTTCCCTGTATACCGAAATATATTTTCTATATCCTTCATGTGAGTTCTCTTAAGGATTAGGCAGCAGAGTCTCATAAAATGACATATTTGATACTCCTTTCATTATCAGTTTCCGTACACCTGGTATGATACATGTTGCAACTATTGCTATTACTATAATAATTATCAGGATAATGATTCCCAACTGTACTGTTTCCAGGTAGTGAACCAGCCAAAATACTGATCCCAAGGGTTATCGATACCTGAGTTTCTTTTGAGCTCGATTGATAAATCCTCAAGTTTCTTTATTGCCAGTGTGACCTTACCATTGGGACCGAAGTTGTTGGGTATGAACGTGCAGCAGGATGAGGGGTCCGTCAATACCTTACAGACTCCACCTCTTTCTGCAAGTATCATATCGAGTACCATGCGGTTTTGAAATGTCATAATGGAATCTGCCTGTAACTGTTCTGCTACACCCTGTAATGCACCCTGATGTTGTTTACAAACCTTTGTTGATTATAGTAAATATAGTTGATCCCGTTTACATTTTTGTTGATTGTTATGTGGGGATTTATGGATTCAGATCCTGCTGCCACCTGACCTCTGGCCTTGAATTCATCAGGGACCCCTCTTGGGACCCCGATTGGATCAATATACACGTGTGGGTCGAAACTACCTTTTGGAAGGGCACAACGGTTGCAAATATGTGTGTTGGTGTCTTTTTCATTTTCAGTGAAGATTTGTATGTTGGCATGATGGCTTTAGCAAGGGCACATTCACCTTTCCAGGAACCCTCTAGTCTAGATCTTATCTTTCCATCCCCACGGATCCAATATACATCTCCAATCGAGTATACTTGATTCTGTGTAAGGGAGGTATCTGTTTCACTGTAAGTTGCACAGTATCCTTCCGTGAAATTACCCAGGGATCTTCCTTGATCTCCCCCTCTGTGGCAGATATAGTTACCAGGATAGATATGTATATCTGCACCAGGGTGGGGAGTTTTTATGATGAGTGGGTATTTTTGCCTTCATTCTTCACATGCAAACTGGTTACTAGATGAATTTGAGAATAATTGCAAAAAACATTCCTCAACAATAGAGGGCAATATTAAGGGCAGAGTACCTAGGTGAGGCTTAGCAGTCCCACATATATAACAATTACTTTTATTTACTGAAGCAGCGCTGTACTTCATCCATTCTAACCATAGGTTGGCATCAGAAAACCCAGTTTCTGCTGCCAGGGTATCCTCATGGGTAGGGTCAGAAAAGGCCAGCATGTTTCCTAGGAACTATATATGGGTTTTTAGAGGGTATGTTTGTTTCTGAGGGTATGTCCATTCTGAGGATTGACATATATCTCTTATTTCAAAGTGTTTGGTGACCATTGAAATCTCTGCTGTAAAAGTACCATCCCAGCACGTAATTTCCTTCATCACCTTTGTTGGGGTTTTCTTTGTTTATAATTATTTTCATCTCAGACACCAACTTAGGGCATGCCCACCCTGTAGGATACAGGCTAACATCTATGTGACAGTCCCCTCCGTTGATAATTGTCATTCTACTAATCAAGGATTTACCATTTTTATCCTTTTGATTAAGGGCATTCTGTGGTTTATACCCCCCAGTCTTCTCCTGTATTCCATCCTACTGACCCCCAGTATGCACATCTATTACCCCAATAAGGGTCAGTAATACAGATATAAGCCTGTCCATTCTTTTAGTGGTTGCCGTATCTCGTGGAAGGACTGCACTTCATTATGCTGCATAAACAGAAGAAGTAAGCTGCAACTTGAGTACTGGAGGAATTGTACCAGAAGGTAGTGATTCCACCTTTCTGAGTTATAGCAACTTCAGCTTTGTTATCCTCCAGCAGAGTCATTAGGATCGTCAGTAATCCCACAGTCCAAGTGGACCGTCTGTGACATCTTCCAGAATTGAGGGAGTGCATCCTGGTGGAGGTCAGAGCTGTCTGCTCCTGTTAGTACCTCACTTTGTCCTTTTTCGAGGTCAGGAATGTCTGTCCCCGTTATTACCTACTTTTGGGGTGCATCCTTTACCAGTTTCACTCTGGTGGCGTGGATCCAAGTAGGTGCTTCTCCTATAAGTACAGCTGTGCGGGTCGCGGCTACCACTGTAGTTGGTGGTCCTAAGGTGAAGTCTCCTGCAAATTTTACATTCTTTAATTTCTTTATCAGCATGATATCTCCCACTTGGAATGGGTGAGTTGGTTCCTGTGGAAGACAAGGAGACTTACAAGCAATGTTTTCCTCAATTTCACTTAGGGTTTTAATCAATCTGGTTACATTGGTGTTTGGGTTGTTCCTCAAACATGTGATACACCTTCCCACATAATCTAACACTCACTGTTTTCATGCCTGTAATATAGAAATTGTGTGCTAGCAGCATGTGTGTTGTTTGAATGCTGTTGTGTCCTACTCCATGAAAATGTGCAATGAACAGAGGGGAGCTGTGCTGTGGTATGCATGTTTTCCCCTCTTTGCAGATTAATCCTGTCCTAGGATTGTTCTGCAAGATTGGATAACACCAATCGGCCATTTCATCGTCAGTAGCCCAGGACTGGAGATCCACAAGCATCTGAGTTAACTCAAGTGAAGGAGGTACTAATTTCACCATTTGCAATGTGGCCTGGACCATCAGTGCAGCCTTCTTGGCCTCCGCGTCTTCCAGGGCATTGCCTTGGGACACATGATCTTTACAACTAGTATGCGCCCTGCAGTGGACAATTGCAATCTGTGAGGTCAATCGTATGGCTTCTAAAAGTTGTATGACAAGTTGTGAATGTGAGATGTGCTTACCATCTGCTGCAACCAATCATCTCCTTTGCCAAATGACCCCGTGGTCCCAGACCACTTCATGTGCATACCTGCTGTCAGTGTAAATGGTGACTGGCTTGCCTTAATGTAGTATGCATTCTCTCGTGAGTGTAATTCTGCTGCTTGTGCAGATTAGTATGTGATGGGTCTGGCTTTCAGGACAATATGTGTGTCATGTTGTATACCGTGTATACAATCATGTGCCTCTGTCAAGTGATCCTCAGGGCCTTTAAGCCCTAATAGGGTATTCAAGATAGGTGCTAGACCTGAGGTGTGTGTTGCGTATTTGATTTGGAGGGAGGGATTGCTGAGGAGAAGAATCTCACATCTAGACAGTCTTTGTGTGGACATTTGCTGTGTGTGTATGCCTTTGATAAGGCCTAAGACTATCCTGTGTGGTGTATAGGATAGTCTCATGTCCCATTGTGAGTGGCGTTGCAAGCTCAATTTTATTTCAATTCTTTAAAACATCCCAACACAAACGAGTAGGTTAAAACTATCGGGTTTTCATCCAATCTCATTATGTATATTCAGATGCCGAAGTGGGGTGAATGAAATAAACTATCTTTTGTAAGATTCTGGTGTGAACTGTTTCTGCTCGCCTATTTATTACTCTTTGTCCAGTTATTTGGGGTAACTGGAATACAGACTAAAGGCTAATATTTCTGTGTCCGGTGATACACCTATCAAATCAGCCGCAGTTGAATTCACTGCTTCATTAATCTCTCACAAGTTGCAGAAGTCTGTAATTGTCTGTAATTTGTAACCCAGACCTCAGGGTTCACTCACATACAAATGTCCCTCAGTCCCGTGTGTACAGGACTAATGCGAACATTCACACCACACTCACACCACTAAGTATACGGCATCTAGCCTTAGTTGGATTGAAAATTGCCCTGCCTAAAAATCAAAGGCCTAACACTCCCGCACCCGACATGTTTCGCTGACTTGCGGCTTCGTTAGGGGTAATTAGTGCCATCGTGCGATTAAGTGCCGCTTTTTATGAGGTAGTTGGCCACACCTCCCCATGACCTATGGGGGTCAATTAGGTCGCGCGCAGGAATCACGTCCCAGGTTACAATGTTGCTAAACCCTCTGATAAGGCTGTGTCCAATCCTGGTTGCTCCCTGCCCACCGTCACAATGTAAAGTTGCAAGCTCAACCATCATAGCACAGGCTGCAAGAGATCTCAGACAGACCGGCATTCCTTGGACGGATGCCAAAACCACCTTTGAGAAAAAGGCACAAGGACGTAACTTGCCTCCATGATATTGTGTCAGCACACCCGCCATGGTTTTACAATTTTGTCGAGCATATACGTGGAATGTGAGTTTGTAGTCAGGGAGGCCCAAACCTGGACTTGTCATTAAAGAACATTTCAAATAATCAAATGTATTAAACATTTCCTCAGACCACCTGATGAGATCTGGCATGTCTGCCAGAGTGGCTTGTCTCATTACATTTTCATAGTAGGAGCAATCAGGAATCCATTGTCTGCAGTAGTTCATCATACCAAGGAAAGATAAAATTTATTTCTTGGTGTGTGGGGTGACCAGGCCCGCAACAGACTGGACTCTTTCTGTGCTGATTCTCCTTTCTCCCTTTGTGAGAACAAAGCCCAAGTATTCAACTTGATTTTTACACCATTGCATTTTCTTGCATGACACCTTGTGTCCACATTCAGACAACCATTTCAACAAAGATAAACCATCTGTTACATTGGCCTTCTCTGACATACTACACAATAACAAATAATCCACGTATTACAAGAGCACAGAACCCTGGGGGGGTGCCATGGTTTTAAACTGGCTTGGAGGACAATGCTGTACAATACAGGTGAATCAGCATATCCCTGGGGCATCCTGCTCCATCTAAATTGACGACCCTCAAAGGAAAAAGCAAAAAGAGTCTGGCCTACTTGTCAATCGGGATAGAGAAGAAAGCATTTTTCAAGTCTATCACGCCGATACAGACAGCATCTGCAGTAAATGGCTGACAACAACTGAAAAATGTCTTAGCTGTCTCTGTTTACTCACGGTTTTGGCTCCTGAACTTTTGTAACTATGTGTGGGGGTCTGTATCTTCCTGATCTCAAAGCATCCCGCTGCCTCCTTCTCATATAAATGTTTCTCAAAGTCTTGTATTTTGTCTGAGGTCCATGAGAAAATGCTTTGCTTTATAATCAACATGAGATTGGGAAGGAGAACTAGAGAACTAGGCTGTCACTATTTGCAGCCTGCAGTCCCTGGTTGGGAGGGGGAAACTCACACTTAGATTTTCCTCTACCCACAGTAAGACAATTTATCAAATTACAGAGTGATAATATTACAGTAAGATATGTTCTTACACTTACCACGAGAACAATAGATCTCACACAAACAGATAAATCTTAACACTCTATGTATCTTATACTCTAAATATAGGTATGTGTCAAACCAAGGCAGGTCAGTCTCCCTGAGTCCGTTCTCTTACATGTACACCTGTCGACAGTTAGATAAAGTAAATAGATCTCTCGGAGATCCGATGGTGTGTCCCTGACACAAACCAACTTACGGATAGATCTTGCTGAGACTCTATGCTGTGCGTGGCACTCCAAGCGCCGGCCTTATTCATAAAAGTACTCCAAGTACTTATTATAAACTCCCGGAGTCTATTTTTAAGGCTTAACAATGTATCCCGGATACATAATAAAAACTCACGGGTAGAGACGTGGCCAGTGCCCTCCGACCCGGCAGTGGACAAAAGCGATGTCTCTCTTACCGGACACGAGGATGGCCATCTCTATCCCAGACGGAGCCCCCAAACTGAAAGGATTTGGACCTTTCTGGACCTCTACGACAACCTTGGTTTGAGACACTGACGTCAGGAGAGATGTTTCTCAGTTGCTAATAACAGACACACACAAGTATTACTGAGAAACACTCTAACTTTATTATGCTATAGCTTGGCCTTATATAGGCAGTAGAAAAGTTACATAACAACAGCGTTAAACCAATCAAAAAAATAAACATTGGTGCTCATAAAGATACTACTGGAATATCCTTTTATGGTATGTAATATGTCACATATAAGAATGTACACAGTTGTGCCGAATGACCCTGAATGAGACAAGAACATTTGTTCTAGTTCTAGGATATTCCCAGAATCTGTCCTGGGACAGATAAGGAAACCTAACTCACAGCGGGGGGATGTGAAACAGTGCGTGGGTGAGATGTTATAACAATTCTGTACATGTGAGAGAAGACAAGATGGAGTCACATTTCCCATCACTTACCAGCACCTCCATGTCTCCTCGTAGGTAGACACCCACTCCCAAATCTACTCCAAAAAGAAGATCTACTCCAAAAAGAAGTACTAATAATAATAAAAAGAAGCAATGAAAAGAAGCAACGTCTAAACACAACCCCCCCACACCAACATGAAGATAAAAATGCACCAGAACCATAAAACCACCACCTTCTCCACAGACATGATGCACTCAAGTGACTACAGACACATAAAAAACAAAAACAAAAAACACAAAAATACAACAAAAAAAAAAACGAATTTGATAGGCCAATACACTGCCCAAATCAATTGGCAAAAAAAGACACAAGCTGGGACACAAAACGCACCAAAAACAGAACCAAAACGCACGTGCGTTTTTTCTGCACATTACATTTTTTCTTATATAATAAATATAGACATTCCCAACATTATATATAGACATACTTTAACGACTGAAGTGGACTGCAATAAAATATGTATATTACTGACACACCATTCATTTACTTGCCAAGTTCTTATTATAGGTAATTTTTTTATTCATCCATTTATCCATTCCTCTTCATTCCTACCCAGCCAGATGGGAATCCAGCCCACTGTTTCAATCAACCCCAATCAATTACATAGCCACACCCCAAGGGCAGATATAAAAAACGCATATATCAGAGATAATGCCAAGCCACTGAGGAAGAAGCAGTTCAGCTTCAAAACGCGTCTGACTTGTAGCATTATTTCCTCCAGAAAAATGCATCATATCACATTATACCGCAGAGACTGTAAATATAGCGGTATCCATCCAACAGCACACTAAGAAGACTCCGGTCACGTGGAACGCCGGCAGTCACGTGATCCACCACCCGGAAGTAGCACACACCAGCCATCGCACGCCGGGAGACACGCCACCCGAGCACGCCAGACTACAGGGAGAGACGCTGAGGAGACATCTAACCAACAAGGTGAATTACTTCTTTCACACACCTCCGAGCGGACCAGAGGGGACATATCTAGGCCAAACACCAATAGAACGGCATCCACCCCTCTCCCCACAAACTGTCACTGGTTGGTATATGTATGATCTATACATGAACTATTCATGAATTATTTTTGCATGAACTACTATATATGAACTATTTTTGCATGAACTACTTTTTAAGATTCAGGAGGAATGCAGTGGAGTATGGCGGAGCTCATCTGAGTGACCACCAGTGGAAGCATGGGAAAAAAAAGCCAGGAACCAGGCGTGGATAAAAGCAACATATACAGTACAGACCAAAAGTTTGGACACACCTTCTCATTCAAAGAGTTTTCTTTATTTTCATGACTATGAAAACTGTAGATTCACACTGAAGGCATCAAAACTATGACTTAACACATGTGGAATTATATACATAACAAAAAAGTGTGAAACAACTGAAAATATGTAATATTCTAGGTTCTTCAAAGTAGCCACCTTTTGCTTTGATTACTGCTTTGCACGCTCTTGGCATTCTCTTGATGAGCTTCAAGAGGTAGTCACCTGAAATGTTTTTCACTTCACAGGTGTGCCCTGTCAGGTTTAATAAGTGGGCTTTTTTGCCTTATAAATGGGGTTGGGACCATCAGTTGTGTTGTGGAGAAGTCAGGTGGATACACAGCTGATAGTCCTACTGAATAGACTGTTAGAATTTGTATTATGGCTAGAAAAAAGCAGCTAATTAAAGAAAAACAAGTGGCCATCATTACCTTAAGAAATGAAGGTCAGTCAGTTTTAAAAAGTGTCCCCAAGTGCAGTCACAAAAACCATCAAGCGCTACAAAGAAACTGGCTCACATGCAGACCGCCCCAGGAAAGGAAGACCAAGAGTCACCTCTGCTGCGGAGGATGAGTTCATCCGAGTCACCAGCCTCAGAAATCGCAGGTTAACAGCAGCTCAGATTAGAGACCAGGTCAATGCCACACAGAGTTCTAGCAGCAGACACATCTCTAGAACAACTGTTAAGAGGAGACTGTGTGAATCAGGCCTTTATGGTAGAATATCTGCTAGGAAACCACTGCTGGACAGGCAACAAGCAGAAGAGACTTGTTTGGGCTAAAGAACACAAGGAATGGACATTTGACCAGTGGAAATCTGTGCTTTGGTCTGATGAGTCCAAATTTGAGATCTTTGGTTCCAACCTTGTGCGACGCAGAAAAGGTAAATGGATGGACTCTGCATGCCTGGTTCCCACCGTGAAGCATGGAGGAGGAGGTGTGATGGTGTGGGGGTGCTTTGCTGGTGACACTGTTGGGGATTTATTAAAAATTGAAGGCAAACAGAACCAGCGTGGCTACCACAGCATCTTGCAGCGGCATGCTATTCCATCCGATTTGTGTTTAGTTGGACCATCATTTATTTTTCAACAGGACAATGACCCCAAACACACCTCCAGGCTGTGTAAGGGCTATTTGACCATGAAGGAGAGTGATGGGGTGCTGCGCCAGATGACCTGGCCTCCACAGTCACCAGACCTGAACCCAATCGAGATGGTTTGGGGTGAGCTGGACCGCATAGTGAAGGCAAAAGGGCCAATAAGTGCTAAGCATCTCTGGGAACTCCTTCAAGGCTGTTGGAAGACCATTTCAGTTGACTACCTCTTGAAGCTCATCAAGAGAATTCCAAGAGTGTGCAAAGCAGTAATCAAAGCAAAAGGTGGCTACTTTGAAGAACCTAGAATATGACATATTTTCAGTTGTTTCACACTTTTGTGTTATGTATATAATTCCACATATGCTAATTCATAGTTTTGATTCCTTCAGTGTGAATCTACAATTTAGTCATGAAAATAAAGAAAACTCTTTGAATGAGAAGGTGTGTCCAAACTTTTGGTCTGTACTGTATATATATATTTATTACTATTCAGCGTGTGCACCCAAAGCAATCACTTCAGCAATCCCATCTCTTTGATTTAGAGTTCAGCTCCAGCTTATTCTTTTCTCGTAGATGCTTCTGATGTCATCGGAAAGAGCAATACAACATGTGTTGAGCTAAAGTAGCATGCATAATTTCTCTAATGAGTTTGGAGATGTCTTCACAACATAGTATTCTGTTATGTAAATTTAAGGCAAGTCTGTGAGCTGAAAATGTTTGCACTGCCAAATCATGCATAAGCGGCAATCTTGAAAATGTGAACAGCTTTAACAGAAATTTTCTTTTCAGTCTCATTGTGCATTGAGTAGACAATTTAATTTACATTAAATAGGTAGCTTTGGCTTTAAGGACACAAATAGAATAGCTGTAAGGTAGGTAAAATTATTGTCTTTAAAAAAAATGCCACTTGCTTTTTCCTTAATGTACAGTAATCATATTACTGTACAAACTCTCATGATTTGCAAAATAAAATGGAACACAGTTGTAGTTTTTAATATATTATTTTATTTTATTTTTTTCTGTCTACAGAGCTGCTTGATGGCTTGATTTTTGTGGGGTGACTTGAAGCTTTTGTAACATTTTGAGGTACATAAGACTTTTTGATTCTTTTCCATTTTAATTCTGTTTTTTTTTTTTTTTTTTTTTTTTTTTTAGGGCATTTACCATGAGAGATAAATTACACGATAATTGTGTAGTTTGAGTTGTTACAGATATGGTGATAATAAATATGTGGAGGGGATTTTTATTTATTTTTTTACTTTAAGGTGTTTAAATAAAATGTTATTATTTATTTTATTTAACCAATTACTAGTTCCACAAGGGACATTCTGATGGCTTTTATAGTATAATACACTGTACTACTTATGTTGTACAGTGTATTATACTGTCATTATCCTTCTGACAGGCACTCTTCATTGGACCTCCGACTGCTGTATACAAGCATTGACACCCCACAATCTCATGTGTGGCTGTGCAAATTGCTGTCAGAGGGAACCCCCTCCCTCTAAAACAACTTAGCTTCTGTGGTTGTATTGATTGTGGCATCTAAGGGGTTAAACAGCAGGTATCGGCACATCTGCCAATCTGGGCTGTTATAGCAGGAGCCCTGACTGTCATACCAGAGCCAAGCTCCTGCTCTCTGCTCTAGGAAGACCTATGCAGAACTTATTCTAAGCCAATGTAAAAAAAACAGGCAGCCTAAAATAGGGCCCCTTAATGTATGCCATAAAAAAATAAAAAAATAAAATAATATATATATATATATATATATATATATATATAGTCTGTCATAAAGGGATGAAACCCAGTAAGTTACATTGATATTTTTCTAGTATGTCTCACAGATGCTTGATCAGATTGAGATCTGGGAAATATCAGATTGAGATCTGGGAAGGCTAAGTGTACACCATTAACTCATTTCATATTCCTCAAACCATTTCTGAACAAAGCAGTGTGGCAGGGGGCATTTTCCTGATGAAAGAGGTTATGGCAAGATAACATCCACATGAATGTCGAGGCTCAAGGACTTCCAGCAGAACTTTGCATAGAGTTTCTCCACTGGCTTGCCTACTTCGTGTGGTGTCATACCACCGCCCAGGGCGTAAGTAACATACTTATGCCCAGTAATCCATGTTAAGTAAAAAGACGTGGGATTAATCAGATCGGGCTTCCTTCTTCCCCTGCTCCATGGTCCAATTATCATGCTTGCAAGGCCACTGTACTGTAGACACTTTCAGAAGTGGACATGAGTCAGGACAGACACTCTGACCAGCCTGTGGCTACGTAGTCGATATGTACTAAATTTCCATACACGTGTGTTCTGACACCTTTCGGTTAACGTTCAGTCAGCATTAAACTTTCAAAGCTGTTTGCTATTGCAGATCTTTTGTGGGACTAACAGCCAGAGTAGTCCTTGATCAATCCATCCATCATTATGCCTTGGGCACTCATGATCCTGTCACCGATTCACCAGTCTTCCCTCTTTGGACCAAAGACACTTGGACTTAGTTTTCTTGCCATAACAATTTGCCCATGCCAGAGTGGCTCAGGTCCTCCTGCCTGACCATTTTTCTGGCCTCCAACAAATTACTTTCAAGAACAGACTGTAGGCTGTTCAACTGCAGCATATTTTACTTGGCTTTTTTAATGGCATTTGTTGTGTTAAATTTTAACTTAACCCCTTGACCCCTCAAAGGCCAAGCAAATTTTGGGGGTATTCTTTTCATTTGGGACCTGATGGCTGAGTCACAGTCCTGAGCTTAATCCAATAGAAATGTTGTGGTAGGACCAGAAGAAAGCTGCTCATTGGAGGACATCCATCAGCATAACAAACAGAGTTGGAGCTGTTTTGCAGAAGTAATCAACAATTACTTGAAATGTTTAGTTGCAGTTATTGCTGCACAAGGGGATAACACCAGATACTTAATGCAAAGGTTCCAATATTTTTTTGTGATATTGGATAATTTCCCCTCATATATAAAAACTAAGTCTAATATTTTTGATTGATTAATTTGTTTGATTTGGTTATGTTTAATAAATTTTTGTAAAATCGAATGTAATTTGAGTTAAATTTTATGCAGGCATATAGAAAATTCTGAAGGGGTTCACAAACTTTTAAGCACAATTGCGTATATAACCCCAGTGCTGTCTTTTCAGTACCTCTGCTTTTAAGATCAAATTAATTTGTTTCCCTCTAAAACATTCACCTAGTACAGTCATTCTCAATGTTATTATTGCTGAAAAATATTTAGACTCCTGGAAACGCTGCTGTAATTATCCCACTAGCTCCTGGCACTACCCATACGGTACAGGTAGGTTTAGCGCTAGGTCCCGTGCCACTTCAGAAACCTTGGCGTGGTGCACGGACTCAGGTATGTCCTTAATATAAGGAAAAACTGGCTAAAGTCTAATTTTGAACATCAGTGTGAGGGTTTAGTCAGATGTTACTGTTTGCATCCACCACAGTAGTGTTCCTATTCTTGTAACTATTTATTCTATATATCATTCCACAGCCACACATTTTACCATCTGGTGTAGGATGTCTCTGTGGTACTTGTGGTCTGCTGCTGGCATCCTCCACGGTATGCATTTTGTGCCAGGGATCGCCCTTTTTCTTTTTTAAATATTGTCTTTATTTTGTTTTATAAAAACATAGAATTAAAACATAGATCAATATCAATCACATTAATGTATAAAGTATAACAATATATATTGTATCCATCGCATCTATGTATACAATATAAGATTCATAAACATCCCACCCCCCCCCCCCCATTGGCTGCTGTTCCCCTCAGTTCAATCAAATGCAACATACAACAAATACATTAGTTATTTCTACGTGGCTCTGCGTGCAACTCTCCGATTCCTTTCGCTATCCTCGAATATTTTAATTTGTTGAAGGTATGAATCCCACTCCCTTGACGAAGGCTGGGAGGCAGAGCCCCAGTACCTGACCACTATAGCTTTCGCTACCATCAATCCTCTCATCCAGATCCGTCTAACCTGAGGGGGGACTTCCGTTTCTGAACTATAGTCTCCAAAGATCACTATCAAGATCCCCGGGTTGTAGTTCATTGATGATTCCTTTTGTAGGGCAGAGAAAACCTCTTCCCAATATTTTCTTATTTTGATGCAACTCCAAAGTAAATGGGCATAGTCAGCATTCACCTCTCCACATTTAGGACAACAACAGTCCCGATCCCTATTTTGGGGGAACCTTCCTTGTGTTTTGGGCGTATAATATAATCTATGAAGGATCTTAAATTGAATCAATCTGTGAGCACTGGATACTGTCGCCCTTCTCACATTCCTATAGATATTAGGCCACTGTAAAGGAGGGCAATTTAACTCTTGCTCCCATTTACCTGGGCTTTTAAAGGGTGTTACAGTAGCCAATGCCATTCGGAGTTTAGCATATAATCGAGATAGTTTCACCTTCTGGTCCTTCTGAGCGTCACAATAGTCAAAAAATATATTCTCTTGTGGGAAAATACGGCCCCTATTCCTAGAAGCTTCAAATACGTGTTTCAAACGTGCATACATAAATAAATCTAATGGTGAGATGTCGGTTAAACCAAATTCCAAAAGTGATTTAAATCGACCTAAGTGGAATAAGTGAGACACCCTATTAATGCCTTTACGTGTCCAATACCCAAACTCTGTAATTTTGAAAAATTCCACCAGGTCCCCATTCCCCCACAGAGGGGTGAAAACAAACGGTCCGGGAACTTTAAGAAGCTCCTTCAGCTTATTCCACACCCTCTGTATTGAAAAAGGGATCAACAAGGCCTTTCTCATTCCCATGGACCCAGTTTCAAACCATGAAAAAATATTATCTATTGGTTTGTCGCAAACTTTACTCAAGTACCGTGAAAGTAAGCTCTCTTTCCAATTACAACACCGCTGAATCTGTGCACAAAGGTAATAACCTTGAAAAAAGGGAAGTGACAGCCCACCATCTGCCTCCGACAGCCATAGATATCTCTGCTTTATACGCACCCTCTTCCTGCCCCAAATTAGGTCATTAATCAAGGTCTCCAATCTATAAAAGAAGATATCCTCTATCCAAATAGGAGAAGCACACATCGGGAACAAAACCATAGGCAAAATAACCATCCTGATCAGTGCGATTCGATCTATCTGTGCCAATATCAATTTCCGCCAAGCGCCAACTTTGGTCCTAACTTTATCCAAAGCTGGGGCCAGATTGAGCTCATAATACCTGCTTATAGGCACCCCAATCTTAACCCCCAAGTAATCCAATGTATCATTAGGCGCCAAAACACGAACTCGGCTACCCACATCTAAGGCTTTCTGGTTCAGCGGGAGGAGCGATGACTTTGCCCAGTTAATCATATAGCCTGACAATTTACCATAGTGTTCTATTACCTCAATGACATACGGAAGGATTTTCCACCCCTGATCTAGAAACAAGATCACGTCGTCTGCATATAGGCTTATTTTGTCGCTCACTCCCGCCACCCCGAAGCCATCTATACCCCTCTCTAATCGGATCTGACAAGCCAACGGTTCTATAAAGAGCGCAAAGAGGAGAGGAGACAGGGGACAACCCTGTCTCATCCCTCTTCGCATCATAACAGGGGAAGTAGTATTACCATTGATATTAATATATGCAACCGGATGTTCATATAGCATTTGAGTCATTTCCAAGAAAGAGTTCCCAAGGCCAAAATGAAACATTGTAGCCCACAAAAAAGGCCACTCCATCCTGTCAAACGCCTTTGCGGCGTCTAATGACAGGATGGAGTGGTCCACACTACCCCCAACAGACAAATTCAAATACACCCTATATATACTCGACTGTATATGGCGACCTGGGATAAAGCCCGTCTGGTCAGGGTGAACCAGACCGGCTATAACCCTTTTCAGTCGACAAGCCAGAATTTTGGCAAAAATCTTGTAGTCCGTATTTAGAAGTGATATAGGTCTATATGACCCCACATCGCAAGGGTCCTTATCCTTCTTCAAGATCAAAACCATCACTGCCTCTCTAAATGATGGAGGTAGAGAGCCGTGTACACAGGATTCATTAAAGACCCGAAGGAGGATTGGGAGGAGGGACTTAGCATGGTACCTATAAATTTCGAAAGGCAATCCATCTAGGCCAGGAGATGAGCTATACTTTAAAGACGGAAGAATCGCTTGGAGTTCCTCCAAACGAATGGGGGAGTCCAATATTTCTCTATCCTGGATATTTAGTTGGGGAAGCGCCAGTTGCTGAAGGTATTGATCCATGTCAGTACGACTAAACATACTGTAGACTCAGATTCATAGAGGGTAGAATAATATTTCTCAAATTCCTCTCTAATCTCTTCTGCAGATCCTACTCCAATTCCCTGTGAGTTCCTGATTTCTTTTATATTGGTATCCCCTCTCTGGTTGGCTACCAAACGAGCCAAGAACCTACCCGTTTTATCAGACTCACAGAAACGATTCTGGCCCTGAAATAACAGCTTGTGATATGCTTTTTTATATAACAATGTCTTAAGCTGAGAGTTAGCCTCCTTTAATTGAGTGATGGATTGCTCATTATGACTATCAATCAGTGCGGCCCGCAAAGTCCTCACTGTATCTGTCAGTTGATTTTCCCTTCGTCGTGATTCCTTTCTGAATCTATGAATCTTGTTGAAGTAGAGACCCCTAATATGGGCCTTCAACGCATCCCACACATAATGAATGTGAGTCGAACCTACGTTGAAGCCCCAAAATTCCTGAATATCCTGGTCTATTCGGGATTGCTCCCCAATAACCTCTAGCCAGTGCGAATTTAATTTAAAAGTTCTTCCTACAGATGGGGCCTCCACAAACCCAATCAGAACCGGGGAATGATCCGAAATTCCATGAGGTTCATACCTCATCCTCCGGACTCGACCGCACAGATCCCAACTTGCAAAAGCCAAATCAATACGGGACATAGACCCGTATGACTGGCTAAAACATGAAAAGATTTTTTTATTGCCATAGAGGTGGCGCCAGATATCAATCAGCGCCAACTCCTGGCACACAGCAGTTAAAGGGGACCCACTGCGACCGTGCCCAGAGAGTGAAGAGAATCGGTCCAACTCAGGGTCCGGGACTGCATTAAAATCACCCGCCACCAATACGGAACATTGATTTTTGGTAGATATATATTGAGCTAGATGGGAGAGAACTGTTGCTTTAAATGGAGGGGGGATGTAAATAAACGCCAAAATCACCTCCTGCCTTTTCCAATATCCATGAAGAAATACATATCGCCCTTCATTATCGATGGAACTGTCTAGCGGTTGGAACTCCACCCCTCGATGAATATAAACACTAACTCCTCTTGCATAAGAAGAGTAACAGGCGTGGTACTCCAGAGATGCCCATCTCCTTTTCAATGTATAGATCCTGTCAGCTGTTACATGGGTCTCTAGTAGTGCCACAATCGCGGGGAGATGCCGGACCACAAGGTCAAAGACCACCGTCCTCTTCACTCTGTCTCCCAACCCTCTCACATTCCAACATAAGATATTACACGACATGTCCTATGGGTAGTAGTATCGCCAATCTCAGCGGAGAAGCACGCACAGCCACGTAGCAGAGAACAGAAGCCAATCCCTCCCTAAAAAAAAATAAACCTTCCCCCAAAAATCCCCCTGCATGGTTGACAAGGCATTTTACAATACCCATCAACCTCTCACCTTCCACCAAACCTCCCCCCCGCCACCTCCCCTCATTAACCTCCCTCCTCTCCACCTCTTCATACTATTTCATAAACCCCTGGAATCCAGCCATTGCCCCACCTCCGCCTGTGTGATGAAAAAATGGACAGAGTCGTTGTATACCACTCTTAATTTAGCAGGGTATAACATTGAGTACTTAATCTTAGCTGAAATCAATCTTTTTTTAACTTCGGAAAAAGATCTTCTTTTGTTTTGGGTCTCTCGTGAAAAATCTGGAAATATTGAGATCAGATTACTATCAAAATATATTTCAGATTTTTCTCTTTTTCGTCTAAGAACCCAATCACGGTCCTTTGAACACACAAATTTTGCTAAGATTGCCCTGGGGGGGGCACCTGGAGGGGTTTTTTTAAATGGGATTCTGTGGGCCCTTTCCACACAGAAGGAGGATGCATCGTAGTCTGAACCCAAACTTTCTACCAACCACTTCTGAACAAAATTCGGTGGATTATCCTGTTCTACCCCTTCCGGGAAGCCTACTAATCGCAAATTATATCTACGAGTCCTATCCTCCAGCTCTACCATTTTCCTTCTTAACCAAGCACGGTCTTCATCAACCTCTTCTAGTCTATTCTTTAGTATCCCATTCTCTACAGTAACAGAATTTACCGTGGTTTCCAATTCCTTAACCTTTACCCTCAGCTTCGTCATTTCATCCCTTATTATAGTGACGTCCCCTTGTACTACTGCAAGGGAGGAGGCCAGATCTACAACCGAAATACTAGTAGCATTTACCACTCCCAGTATATCCTGCAATTTATTATTAATACTCTCAAAGCCTTCACTATGGAGGGAGCTGGTCTTTAATACGCCGTGTTCTAACCGGTCCGTATTGTCTGTACCTGACTCAACCTGAGGGACAGATCTCTGTACCCCTCCTCTAGTCTTGGGTGGTGGTGACTTCAAAAATTTATCAAGTCGGGCCTGTGGGCTCCCCCCTGATCCACCTTTTGGGGAGGTCAGCCCAGCTGATTTACGGTATTTTGGCGGCATTTTTGTATCAGGCAATGTATTACATCTACATAGAAAATTCCCACACAACAATATCCCATATATTAAAATACAATGCCAGGGATCGCCCTTAGCAACAGACCACAAGCGCAGTATCTGCTCCCCGAGCATAAATGCACAACTGCATTCGGAGTTGAGCCATTCCTGCCTTTTGAGACAACGTATTTTTGTCATTTAAATCAGACTCCTTGAAACCCCTAATATTAACCCCTTAAGGACCCCCACCGAACATGTATAGTGCTGGTGAACGTGACTTAAAGACCAGCACTGTACATGTACGGCGGGCTGATCAAGCAGGTTGGAGGAGCTGTACCCACCCGATCAGCAGCACGGACTAGGCAGTCACTGACAACTGGGCCCCTGCTGCATACACTGGCATCAGTGAAATCACAGATGCCGGTCTATTAACCCCTTGTATGTCACCGTCAAATCTGACCATGGCATGCAGAAGGTTTGAGGAGGATACGGGTGCCCTCCCCATCTCCATCGGGTCCCAGCGCTGCAGTGAAGGGGACCTAATGGCAGAGAAGGCAACCTGATGTCTTTCATTGGCATCGGACTTGCCTTCTATGGAATCCTGTGAGATCCAGCCCCTTACAAGCTGACATACAATTCATTACAATACAGGATGTATTATAATGCAGTGCAGAGGGCATCAGACCCAGAAGTTGAAGTCTCAGAGTGCGACAAAAATAAAAAGTTTAAAAATAAAAAGTTTTTCCATAATAAAAAAGTAAAGTTTCAAGTAAAAAAAAAAAATAGAAAAAAAAACTGACATATTGGGTATTGCCACGTCCATAACGACCGTCTCTATAAAATTATCACATGATCCACCCCCTCATCTGAACACGGTAAAAAATAATAATATAGAAACGGTGTCAAAAAAGCAATTTTTTATTACGTTACATCATAAAAAGTTTAATACCAAGCGATTAAAAAGTCATACGCACCCCAAAATAGTACCAGTCAAACCATCATCTTATCCCTCAAAAAATGAGACTTTACCTAAGACAATCACCCACAAACTGCAAAAATTATAGCTCTCAGAATATGGAGACTAAAATATGACCTTTTTTGTTTCAAAAATGCTTTTATTGTGTAAAACTTAAATAAATAAATAAAAAGTTGACATATTAGGTATCACCACGTCCATAATGACCTGCTGTATAAAAATATCACATGACCTAAAAAAAATGTAAAAAAGAACTGCGTCAAAAAAGCCATTTTTTGTTACCCTACATTCAAGTAGATCCAGGTGATGGTCCTAAGCTACTGAGCATATGTGACCACTGTCAATTTACACATTAGGTGGTCATTTTAAAAGTGAATCAACAGAACAGCAGGGGATGCTACAACAAGTTTGTAACTTTAATAGTAATTTACAGTATGGTATATTTACTGAATATAGCATAAATGTCCATCAAATATTGTTCCCACCTCTTGGGCCCTGTAACTATCTCAAGAATTTGGCCTCACTGTGCCTGACTGAGAATGGAGAAATTATGGCATGTGTATAGTTCTTGTTACAAACCACTATGCCACATGTCCTAACTCCACTAAGGGCGTTGCCTAAGGGAACCCCTAGATATTCACAGTACTCCTGATGTGGTGATAGACTTTCCTGAGGGGAACACCAGGTCGCTACCTCTTGAGGAGGATAGGCATACGAGGCAGCTGGTCCAGGTGGACCAGGAGGTACCTGAGAAAGGTTCCATAGGAGCAGGACCGAAGGATGTGGCAGAGGCATAGTCAGACAGGTAAAATGTCAGGGCAGATGGCACAGGTACAGGTCAGGCAATCCTGGTCTGCAACAGGAGAGTCAAGGCAAGCAGGTAGGGATATAACAGGTAGCAGAGTCCAGGAATACAGATACGAGTCAGGAACACAAGCTGAAAACAGCAACCTTATCAGAACACAAGGACCTTGACACTGAGGCATCTGGGAAGGGGGCTGAGCCACTTATATATGTGGAAGGTTAGGATAGGTCAGAGAGGTCACATGACCTAACCCATAAAGCCCAGGAAGTGACACGCCAGACCTTAAGGAAGTGCTGCAGGAAACAAACAGCAAGCATGCTGTGGCCAGGGCTGAGAGCAGACTGTGGAGCGGCGGATCCTAGAGCAACAGCACCTACACAGAGAGAGCCCAGGACTGCAGTGATGAATGTGAAGCCTTAGATCACTGCTGAACACGTTGCCCGGTACTGCGTTGGTAAGCAGGGGAACAGGCGCACACAGCAGCCACTGTTACAGTACCCTCCTTACACCCCCTCTTTTTGAGTCCACGATGAGACAGAAATGTTTTAATCAGGCTCAGAGCATGAATGTTCTCCTCTGGTGCCCAAGACCTCTCCTCAGGACCAAAGGCATTCCAGTCCACAAGATAGTAGGTCTTGTTGCCATGCTTCTTGATTTCCAGGATGTCTTTGACCTCAAATGTCTTTTCAGAATCTTCAGATACCGGAGTTGGAGTAGGAGCCGTCGAGAAGTGACTAAGGACTACGAAGAGAGAGAGACAGACGTAACTTAAATGTCACTTTGTTGATCTTTCTCAATACTTCAAAGGGTCCAAGGGATCGGAGCAAACTTGAAACTGGGAACCCTTAAGCGGATGTTGTTAGAAGAAAGACATACCTTATTTCCAGATGAGAACTGAGGTGGTTTTCTTCTCCTCTTGTCTCCATTTGCTTTCATGCAGGTCACCACTTTGTTCATGCAGTCCTTGGTGTCACTCCAAATCTTAAACAAATCCATACAAGAGGAATCTGCAGCTTGCACCCTAGAAGATGAAGGGACGGGTAAAGGAGTACTAGGGTGTTGTCCATAAACTACAAAAAACTGAGAGGATCCAGTAGACTCACTAGACTGTTTGTTATAGGAGAATTCAGCCCAAGGTAGCAATTGTACCCAGTTGCCGCATATAATTCTCTAATATTTAATTAACCCGCTCTACTTGCCCATTGGTCTGGGGATGATAACCGGAAGAGAATTTCAGCTCAATTTCCAGCAGCCGGCAAAGGGCCCTCCAGAGCTTAGAGGTAAACTAGACTAGGAAACAATATGCCAAGGTAGACCATGCAAGCAGAATATGTGTCTCACAAACACCTTAGTAAGTTTCGCAGCCGAGGGCAGTTCAGCCAAAGGAACAAATTGCGCCATCTTGGAAAAGCGGTCCACAACCACCTAAATAGCTGTACATCCGGCCGAAGAGGGCAGATCTGTAACAAAGTCGATGGCAATATTTTGCCATGGGGCATCATGAACAGGAAGGTGTAACAACAGCCCAGGTGGTCTGGTCCTGGAGACGTTATTGGTCCTGGAGCACAGACGGTGCAGGCAGATACATAATCATGCACATCCTTAGACCGTGTGGGCCACCAGTAGTGGCGAGACAAAAGTTCTGCGGCCTTGCAGATCCCTGGGTGACCAGCCAGTTTGGAGTTGTGCCCCCAAGCTAGAATACGTTTTCTCTTGGCAGATGGCACAAATGTCTTCCCGGGAACAGGAGCCACTGTGATCAAGCGAGCAAAATCTACAATGTACTGGGGATCCTCCTGCTGGTCAGAGAACTCAAATGACCGAGACAGATCATCCGCCTTGATGTTCTTCTCGACCGGGCAAAAGTGAAGCTCAAAATCAAAACGGGAGAAGAAGAGTATCCATCTGGCTTGGCGAGGGTTCAGACGTTGGGCCATCTGCAGATATGTAAGGTTCTTGTGGTCGGTGAAGATCATCACTGGATGCTGGGCCCCCTCCAGTAGACAACCCCACTCCTCCAAGGCAAGTTTTATGGCCAGATGCTCTCTGTCTCATATACAGTGGATCCTCTCAGCAGGGGAGAAGAGCTTGGAAAAAAAATCGACATGTAAACATCTTGCTCTTGGAACCTTTCTGTAGCAAAACAGCACTAGCTCCTATGGAGCACCTGTTCTGTGACATCCGGATGTCACAGAACAGGTGCAGAAGCAAAGGACCTTTTTAATTGGACAAAGGCAGGCTCCGCCTCAGGAGTCCAGTCTCTGGCATTCACACCTTTCTTTTAGCGGAGATCAGAAATGTAAGAGATGAAAAATTTGAGATAATAGAAATTAATAAATCCAAGGAAGTGCTGTATATCACAAAGACCCTGTGGACTGGGCCACTCCATTACTACATTCAATTTTTCAGGATCCAGCTGCAATACAGCATTCGAGATTTTGTATTCGAGGAACGGTACGGTAGATTTTTCAAAGATGCATTTCTCGAGTTTGGCATAAAGTCGATTCTCTCTTAACCGCTGTAAAAACAAAGTACATGCTTCCGGTGAGAGGTCAAATGTGGAGAATAGATCAGCATATCATCCAGGTACACTATTACACAGACATAGAGCAGGTCCCAGAAGATATTGTTTACCAACTCCTGGAACACTGCAGGAGCATTGTGCAGACCAAAGGGCATGACGAGATACTCGTAGTGTCCATCACGACTCACGAGTGTTGAAAGCAGTCTTCCACTCATCGCCCTTTAGAATGCGGATAAGTTTGAATTTTGTGAAGACCTTAGCTCCCCGAATCCTGTCAATGAGTTTGGAGATTAGCGGAAGAGGGTATTGATTCTTGACTGTGACCTTATTCAGACCTCGATAGTCGATATAGGGCTGTAAGGATCCATCGTTTTTCTGCGCAAAGAACCCGGCATTGGCTGATGAAGTAGATTTCTGAATAAACCCATTCTCAAGATTCTCCTTGATGTAATCAGATATCGCTTGGGTCTCAGGAAGTGAGAGTGGAGTGGCACCAGGCAGAAGGTCAATCGGACAATCGGACAATCATAAGGACCATGAGGAGGCAGGGTCTCGGCATCTTTCTTACTGAAGACATATGCAAAACAGGAATAATGCTGCGGAAGTCCAGGCAGGTCTACAGGTACAGTAGGCGAGGAAGCAGGTCAAACCTCTGATAATCAGGTGGACTGTAAGGATGATCCCCAAAGCAGAATCTGAGCGGAGTGCCAGTCCAGAACTGGAGTGTGCTGACGCAGCCAGGGAAGACCAAGGATAACCGGATTCACAGAAGCTGGCAGCAAATAGAAGGAGATCATCTCAGAATGCAGAACCCCTATTTGCAACTTAAGGGGCATAGTAATAGAAAGCACAGGTTCAGGAAGTGGCAGTCCTTTTATGGAAACCACTGACAGAGACCTTTCTAGATAGATGGTAGGAAGCCAGTACTGATGGACCAGAGCTTGCTGGATGAAGTTACCGGCTGACCAAGAGTCCAAGAATGCAGACACAGACAGTGTGACTCCCTTGAGCGAGAGAGTCACTGGAATTGAAAGTTTCGGAGAGGACTTCTCCTTATCTAGGACCACCTCTCTAACTGACCCTAGACATTGGCGTTTCCCAGCTTCTGTGGACAATTACACACAAAGTGGGCCTTGTTTCCACAATACAGACACCGATTCTCTGCTTTGCAGTGTAAGCATTCCAGATTAGATAATCGAAGGAGCTCTATTTGGATGGGCTCTTCAGATGAGGTGGACACTAGAGGAAGAACCCAGCCTCTGGAAGGATGGAGCCATATAATGCGGTTTTCTGGTTCATGCGACCACTTTAGAACGTTCCCTGAAACGCATATCTATCCTTGTGGCCAAGGTGATCAGGTCATTCATAGTAGACGGACGGTTGTGACCAGCTAATTCATCCTTAGGCTACTTTCACACTAGCGTTCAAAGCAGATCCGTTCTGAACGGATCCGCTCATATAATGCAGACGGTGGCTCCGTTCAGAACGGATCCATCTGCATTATATTGTATAAAATTTTCTAAGTGTGAAAGTAGCCTGAGCGGATCCGTCCAGACTTTTACATTGAAAGTCAATGGTGGACAGATCCGTTTGAAGATTGAGCCATATTGTGTCATCTTCAAACGGATCCGTCCCCATTGACTTACATTGTAAGTCTGGACGGATCCGCACGGTTCCGCACGGCCAGGCGGACACCCGAACGCTGCAAGCAGCGTTCAGGTGTCCGCCTGCTGAGCGGAGCGGAGGCTGAACGCCGCCAGACTGATGCATTCTGAGCGGATCCGCGTCCACTCAGAATGCATTGGGCTGGACGGAAGCGTTCGGGTCCGCTTGTGAGCCCCTTCAAACGGAGCTCACAAGCGGACAGCTGAACGCTAGTGTGAAAGTAGCCTTAATCTGGTCAGAAAGGCCCTCCCAAAGAGCAAGCATGCTGTGGCCGAGGCTGAGAGAAAACTGTGGAGCGGATCCCAGAGCAACAGCACCAACACAGACAAAGCCCAGGACTGCAGTGTGAATGGGAAGACCCGGACGCAGATCACCGATGAACATGGCGCCCGGGAGCATGGCGGTAAGCAGGGGAACAGCGGCGCACAGCAGCCGCTGTTACAATTCTCAATAGCACTGAAAATGGCAGAGTCATCATGTTTGGCTATTTTTAGAAGTGCTGTTGAAGTGAATGAAGAGAGCCATAACCTGCCCTTCATTCCCACACAGATGAGACCTACACTTATTAGACAATTATGGCATATCATGTGAATATGCCATGAATGTACTGGTTGGGTATACCCCTTTAAAATATATATATATATATATATATATATATATATATATATATATATATATATATAGAACTACAGTTATAGCTACTGTACAGTTTTTGGCATAAAGTATGTCACACAATTTTAGGAAAAATTCTCTTGATGTGTATTCAATTTGTAGGGTGATAAAAAAAAGGGTGAGATTACAAAGGAAACATAGTTTGGGCAATATTAAGAAAAATTGTGAAAATGGTACACATTTTGGCACAAATTTACAGTATGTTTGTTCATAGGTTTAAAAATATATTAAGAGATTTGTGCCTTTTAATTAATCTAAAATGACTCCAAATATATTCCTTACCCAAACTGAGATAGTATATTCTTGGTAAATGTGGTCCATTCTGTTTATTCTATATTTTCTTTTTTTTTTCTTTTAATGCTTCACTCTATGCAAATTTTAAAAACTGCAGTTCTGGAACTATTCATAAGTGTAGTAGTTTTGATTGCACTAGTACTTTGCCTACAATTATAAAATATATGTACCTAGTGGCTGGTCTTAATAATACAATGCACTGGTGGTGGATCACAAAAGTTATGTAGAGACTCCCTCTACATAACTTTGGTGTATCCACCACCTATTCTAAATGTAAGACTGCTTTCTTGCTGTGTTACATTTAGACAATTTTTTATGCCTGGTGTGAACATGGAAAAAGTTGCAGAATCTGCCACAACATGGAGTGCAACAGAATTTGTGCCAGATATACGCTACAAAAGTGGTGTATATCTGTTAGTAAATTACCCCCATAATGTTTGCAAATTCACTTGGTTTACCCATTGAGGTATAATCAACTAATTTTCACCATTTTTTGAGGCTGAATATTGCTTTTACAAAGCTCTGAGCATTCAGCATAGACAGGTAAGACCCTGTCTTAAAGGGATTCTGTCACCAGGTTTCACCCCCTCCAGATAAAAATATGGTTATGTTCAGGGAGCTTTAACCATTCCTAATGTGGTCTTATAAATGTAATCTGTAGGCTCATTTTGCTAAAAATACGCTATTACTAACCTGTCAGTCATAAAAATAAAGTGCCCAAGAGGATGTCAATAGCTCCTCCTCCCTCCTCCCTCCCCCCCTCCTCCCTCCTCCCTCCTCCCTCCGTAACATCGCTTTGAAAGCCTCCTGCTCTCCCTCCCTCCCCCCTCCTCCTGCTGCTCTAACATTGCGATGTTACAGAGGGAGGAGGGGGAGGGAGAGCAGGAGGCTTTCAAAGCGATGTTACAGAGGGAAGAGGGAGGAGGGAGGAGGGAGGAGGGAGGAGGGGGGCTTTCAAAGTGATGTTACAGAGGGAAGAGGGAGGAGGGAGGAGGGAGGAGGGGGGCTTTCAAAGCGATGTTACAAAGGAAGAGCTGGAGGCGTCACAGAAGATTATGAGGCGGAGCTGGGCACGAACGGCAGCAGGTGAGGGCTGCAGCTTGGAGCTATTGACATCATCTTGGGCACTTTATTTTTATGACTGACAGGTTAGTAATAGCGTACTTTTAGCAAAATGAGCCTACAGATTACATTTATAAGACCACATTAGGAATGGTTAAAGCTCCCTGAACATAACCATATTTTTATCTGGAGGGGGTGAAACCTGGTGACAGAATCCCTTTAAGAGAGAGGAATCTTCACTTCATGCACAGCATGCTCCACTTACAGTGGGATGCGAAAATTTGGGCAACCTTGTTAATCGTCATGATTTTCCTGTATAAATCGTTGGTTGTTACGATTAAAAATGTCAGTTAAATATATCATATAGGAGACACACACAGTGATATTTGAGAAGTGAAATGAAGTTTATTGGATTTACAGAAAGTGTGCTATAATTGTTTAAACAAAATTAGGGAGGTGCATAAATTTGGGCACCACAAAAAATAAATTAAATTAATATTTAGTAGATCCTCTTTTTGCAGAAATTACAGCCTTTAAACGCTTCCTTTAGGTTCCAATGAGAGTCTGGATTCTGGTTGAAGGTATTTTGGACCATTCCTCTTTACAAAAGATCTTTAGTTCATTCAGGTTTGATGGCTTCTGAGCATGGACAGCTCTCTAAGTCACACCACAGATTTTCAATTATATTCAGGTCTGGGGACTGAGATGGCCATTCCAGAACGTTGTACTTGTTCCTCTGCATAAATGCCTTAGTGGATTTTGAGCAGTGTTTAGGGTTGTTGTCTTGTTGAAATCCAGCCCCAGTGCAGCTTCAGCTTTGTCACTGATTCCTGGACATTGGTCTCCAGAATCTGCTGATACTGAGTGGAATCCATGCGTCCCTCAACTTTGACAAGATTCCCAGTCCCTGCACTGGCCACACAGCCCCACAGCATGATGGAACCACCACCGTATTTTACTGTAGGTAGCAGGTGTTTATCTTGGAATGCTGTGTTCTTTTTCCTCCATGCATAACGCCCCTTGTTATGGCCAAATAACTCAATTTTAGTTTCATCAGTCCACAGCACCTTATTCCAAAATGAAGCTGGCTTGTCCAAATGTGCTTTAGCCCACCTCAAGCAGCACTTTTTGTGCTGTAGGCGGAGAAAAGTCTTCCTCTGCATCACTCTCGCATACAGCATCTCCTTGTGTAAAGTGTGCCAAATGGTTGAACGATGCACAGTGACTCCATCTGCAGCAAGATGATGTTGTAGGTCTTTGGTGCTGGTCTGTGGGTTGACTCTGACTGTTCTCACCATTCATCGCTTCTGTCTATCCGAGATTTTTCTTGGTCTGCCACTTCGAGCCTTAACTTGAACTGAGCCCATGGTCTTCCATTTCCTCAATATGTTCCTAACTGTGGAAACAGACAGCTGGAATCTCTGAGACAGCTTTCTGTATCCTTCCCCGAAACCATGATGGTGAACAATCTTTGTCTTCAGGTCATTTGAGAGTTGTTTTGAGACCCCCATGTTGCTACTCTTCAAGGAAAGTAAGAAGAGGAGGGAAACTTACAATTGACCCCCTTAAATACTCTTTCTCATAATTGGATTCACCTGTGTATGTAGGTCAGGAGTCACTGAGCTTACCAAGCCAATTTGAGTTCCAATAATTAGTTCTAAAGGTTTTGGAATCAATAAAATGATAACAGTGCCCAAATTTATGCACCTGCCTAATTTTGTTTAAACAATTATAGCACACTTTCTGTAAATCCAATAAACTTCATTTCACTTCTCAAATATCACTGTGTGTGTCTCCTATATGATATATTTAACTGACATTTTTTATCGTAACAACCAACGATTTATACAGGAAAATCATGACGATTAACAAGGTTGCCCAAACTTTCGCATCCCACTGTATACAGCCCAAGGAGCAAAGCAGTAATCCAAGTAATAACCCTGTTATAAAAAATATCATAAAGTTTAGGGTGGTATTACATCCTTCTGTACTTGTTAGCACAGGCCAATGCAAACTTTGAATGAGAGAGGAACGATTGCTACTGCTGTCGTTCCTCCCTCATTATACAGATGATCAACAGCATATCCCTGATTACACAGGGAGATGTGCTACTGATTTTCAGGCATCTTTCAGCCTGATGAAATATTCCAATCAGCCGGTGAACAAGATTCTGCTCGTTTATCAGCTGATCGGCTGATCGATTATACTGGCCAGTTATCGGGAATGTGCGTTCATATCCCTAATAATTGGCCCAAAATAATGTAGTCTAACAGGGCATTATGATTTAATTTTGAATTTAGTCTATAAGTAATATATTAATTTAAACATAGTATATGATTGCCTCTGGAATTATATTGATTAAAAAGCACATTGCCAATGTATTTTTTTTTTATATATTGCCTACTGTATGCTAAAAACAAGATTCATGGCTAGTAACCTCAGGATCGTTTATCTGAAAATAAAAATCAGGATTGAAAAATGGTTGTCACTATTTCACCAGCTTCAAAAATGCTCACAGCCTGTTGGGTTATTATATGAAACTAAAATATTACTTTCATAAAATACTATGCAGCATATCATTGAGCACAAGAAAGAAAGAAAAAAAAGGAAAGGAAAAAGCAAGAAAGGTCATAAGGCGTAGCTATAGTACGAAATGATAAGGTACTAAATATACCAATGCCCATTCTATAAGGAACATTACACTTCAAATCTCCTGGGAAATTTTGTAAAGAACAGAAGGGCACAAAGGAACACAAACAGAAGGCAGTTGTGTTTTATTTTATGCGGTCATATGCAATGATGGTTGTATCAAATGTGATCTTAAATCTTTTCAATAAAACCATCTTTTAACATTTTCATTATTAAATGTATTAAAGTAGAAAATAGTTAAATGTGTGGATTAGTAATTAATTGACACCTCTAAAATAATCATACATAAATAGCCAGATTTTAATCAAACTATTTCAGAGTTGATGTATAAAATAATTGTTGGATTTAGCAATTATCAAATAATGTTATTTGTAAAGTTTCTGACTTTATTATTTGGGCACTTATATGGTAATCCTTAAAAGGAGCATCAATCAAAGGTTCTTCACAAGACATCATCTAACCAATTAGCAAAAAAATGTAGCAATGAATCCATTCTGAGCTTGAACGAACAATCATGCAGTGGTCTGTTTTTAATATAGGAATTACATGACCAGAAATATTCTCCAAATTAGGTTATTGGCAATCCAATCACTGTCAACATAATTAGTTTGGCTTTTGTATAGTGTAGTTGAGGCCTAATGCATCTTTTGTAGATTTTCTTCTTTGTGTCATTGTGCAAAATGAGTTTCCTCACAAAGGCACATACTGTATAATGGAGAATAGTGCAATTTAAGGATAATTTATAGATTAGTATCCACATCTTGTTTGTGATATCCCCCAGAAAAAATAAATAAAAAAATAAAACATGGCTGGTTATTAATTTGAACAGGCACAATATAATATCACAGTGATGATTCAGACTAAAAGTGTGTTCATAATAAAATTTCAGCACCAAATCACCAAGGGTCAAAAACTGTCCTTAATGGAGAATAACTATGTACCAAATATTCATACATCTATTTCTAAATGCAGAATGTGATTTTGGTTTAGTCTTCCGAAATCTAAATTTGGTCCAGGTCTTCAGCCAAAATACTCTTAGATTATATTGAGTATTTGTTGCTGGCCTCATCAAATGTTCAAACTATTTGTATTGTTTTTCTCCTTCCCCGTGTTTCAATGGTGTCTTTTAATTTTATTTTTTTCACAAAAGCATCACCAAATACTTCACTCTACTTGTCTGGATATCACCTTTCCAAAAATGTGTGTCTCATCTTCCTTACAAACCTCATGGCTAAGCAGTTTCTATTCATGAGGTACTATGGTCCCTTGGCTATATTCTTAGGAGCTAAGACAACATGACTATCCCCTTTGAGTTGGTTGTTTATGGAAGTAGGTTTATTGTTGTCTGTTGATAAATATTCCTGTATTTTTCAGTCAAGTTATCACATGTGAATCTATCATTCCAAAAGTATTTATGTGTATTTAAAATATTATATTATTTCAGAAAAAAAAAAAAAAAGCTTTACAGCCTTATCATAAGAGGAACATTTCATCTATGGCTACTTTCACACTGTATCTGCACCGATAATGCAAACGCTTGTATCCATTCAGAATGGATCCGTTTACATTATTCTTTTTTTTAAAAAGTCTAAGTCAAAACGGATCCATCCTGACTTACATTGAAAGTCAATAGGGGACGGATCCGTTTTCAATTGCACCATATTGTCAGTGAAAATGGATCTGTCCCCATTAACTTACATTGTAAGTCAGGACTAGGGATGAGCGAACTCGAACTGTATAGTTCGGGTTCGTACCGAATTTTGGGGTGTCCGTGACACGGACCCGAACCCGGACATTTTCGTAAAAGTCCGGGTTCGGGTTCGGTGTTCGTCGCTTTCTTCGCGCTTTTGTGACGCTTTCTTGGCGCTTTTTGAAAGGCTGCAAAGCAGCCAATCAACAAGCGTCATACTACTTGCCCCAAGAGGCCATCACAGCCATGCCTACTATTGGCATGGCTGTGATTGGCCAGAGCACCATGTGACCCAGCCTCTATTTAAGCTGGAGTCACATAGCGCCGCCCGTCACTCTGCTCTGATTAGCGTAGGGAGAGGTTGCGGCTGCGACAGTAGGGCGAGATTAGGCAGATTAACTCCTCCAAAGGACTTGATTAACTGATCGATCTGCAGCTGTGGATCATTGAGCTGCTGATCCTCAATTGCTCACTGTTTTTAGGCTGCACAGACCGTTTGTCAGTCTCATTTTTCTGGGGTGATCGGCGGCCATTTTGTGTCTTGTGGTGCGCCAGCACAAGCTGCGACCAAGTGCATTTAACCCTCAATGGTGTGGTTGTTTTTTGGCTAAAGCCTACATCAGGGTGAAGCTGTCACACCAAGTGCATTTAACCAGCAATAGTCTGTTCATTTTTTGGCCATATACAAAATCAGGGGCAAGCTGCGCCTGTCACCAAGTGCATTTAACCCTCAATGGTGTGGTTGTTTTTTGGCTAAAGCCTACATCAGGGTGAAGCTGTCACACCAAGTGCATTTAACCAGCAATAGTCTGTTCATTTTTTGGCCATATACAAAATCAGGGGCAAGCTGCGCCTGTCACCAAGTGCATTTAACCCTCAATGGTGTGGTTGTTTTTTGGCTAAAGCCTACATCAGGGTGAAGCTGTCACACCAAGTGCATTTAACCAGCAATAGTCTGTTCATTTTTTGGCCATATCCCAGTCTAATTCTGTCACTAAATCCATACCGGTCACCCAGCGCCTAAATACTAGGCCTCAAATTTATATCCAGCTAAATCTGTCCCTAGTGCTGTAGCTGGGCGAGTTATTTAGTGTCCGTTCAAGCACATTTCTTGTTCTGGGTTGAAATACAATTCCCAATTTAGCAATTTCATAATTTAGTGGTTCCTGCTATATCAGAGCTCTTTGAAATCTATCCCAAAAAGGGTATATAATATTGAAGGTGCACATAGGGTCATTCAGAGTAACTTCACACACACCCGCTACTGTGTATTTCCAAGTCTAATTCTGTCACTAAATCCATACCGGTGACCCAGCGCCTAAATACTAGGCCTCAAATTTAATTCCCTCTAAATCTCTCGTTACCCACCGCTGTACTGTTGTTGCTGGGCAAGATATTTAGTGTCCGTCAAAGCACATTTTTTGTTCTGGGTTGAAGTACAATTCCCAATTTAGCAATTTCATAATTTAGTGGTTTCTGCTATATCAGAGCTATTTGAAATCTATCCCAAAAAGGGTATATAATATTGAAGGTGCACATAGGGTCATTCAGAATAACTTCACACACACCCGCTACTGTGTATTTCCAAGTCTAATTCTGTCACTAAACCCATACCTGTCACCCAGCGCCTAAATACTAGGCCTCAAATTTAAATCCCTCTAAATCTCTCGTTACCGTTGTCCTGTTGTAGCTGGGAAAGTTATTTAGTGCCCGTCAAAGCACATTTTTTGTTCTGGGTTGAAGTACAATTCCCAATTTAGCAATTTCATAATTTAGTGGTTCCTGCTATATCAGAGCTATTTGAAATCTATCCCAAAAAGGGTATATAATATTGAAGGTGCACATAGGGTCATTCAGAATAACTTCACACACACCCGCTACTGTGTATTTCCAAGTCTAATTCTGTCACTAAATCCATACCGGTGACCCAGCGCCTAAATACTAGGCCTCAAATTTAATTCCCTCTAAATCTCTCGTTACCCACCGCTGTACTGTTGTTGCTGGGCAAGATATTTAGTGTCCGTCAAAGCACATTTTTTGTTCTGGGTTGAAGTACAATTCCCAATTTAGCAATTTCATAATTTAGTGGTTTCTGCTATATCAGAGCTATTTGAAATCTATCCCTAAAAGGGTATATAATATTGAAGGTGCACATAGGGTCATTCAGAATAACTTCACACACACCCGCTACTGTGTATTTCCAAGTCTAATTCTGTCACTAAACCCATACCTGTCACCCAGCGCCTAAATACTAGGCCTCAAATTTATATCCAGCTAAATCTGTCCCTAGTGCTGTAGCTGGGCGAGTTATTTAGTGTCCGTTCAAGCACATTTCTTGTTCTGGGTTGAAATACAATTCCCAATTTAGCAATTTCATAATTTAGTGGTTCCTGCTATATCAGAGCTCTTTGAAATCTATCCCAAAAAGGGTATATAATATTGAAGGTGCACATAGGGTCATTCAGAGTAACTTCACACACACCCGCTACTGTGTATTTCCAAGTCTAATTCTGTCACTAAATCCATACCGGTGACCCAGCGCCTAAATACTAGGCCTCAAATTTAATTCCCTCTAAATCTCTCGTTACCCACCGCTGTACTGTTGTTGCTGGGCAAGATATTTAGTGTCCGTCAAAGCACATTTTTTGTTCTGGGTTGAAGTACAATTCCCAATTTAGCAATTTCATAATTTAGTGGTTTCTGCTATATCAGAGCTATTTGAAATCTATCCCAAAAAGGGTATATAATATTGAAGGTGCACATAGGGTCATTCAGAATAACTTCACACACACCCGCTACTGTGTATTTCCAAGTCTAATTCTGTCACTAAACCCATACCTGTCACCCAGCGCCTAAATACTAGGCCTCAAATTTAAATCCCTCTAAATCTCTCGTTACCGTTGTCCTGTTGTAGCTGGGAAAGTTATTTAGTGCCCGTCAAAGCACATTTTTTGTTCTGGGTTGAAGTACAATTCCCAATTTAGCAATTTCATAATTTAGTGGTTCCTGCTATATCAGAGCTATTTGAAATCTATCCCAAAAAGGGTATATAATATTGAAGGTGCACATAGGGTCATTCAGAATAACTTCACACACACCCGCTACTGTGTATTTCCAAGTCTAATTCTGTCACTAAATCCATACCGGTGACCCAGCGCCTAAATACTAGGCCTCAAATTTAATTCCCTCTAAATCTCTCGTTACCCACCGGTGTACTGTTGTTGCTGGGCAAGATATTTAGTGTCCGTCAAAGCACATTTTTTGTTCTGGGTTGAAGTACAATTCCCAATTTAGCAATTTCATAATTTAGTGGTTTCTGCTATATCAGAGCTATTTGAAATCTATCCCTAAAAGGGTATATAATATTGAAGGTGCACATAGGGTCATTCAGAATAACTTCACACACACCCGCTACTGTGTATTTCCAAGTCTAATTCTGTCACTAAACCCATACCTGTCACCCAGCGCCTAAATACTAGGCCTCAAATTTAAATCCCTCTAAATCTCTCGTTACCGTTGTCCTGTTGTAGCTGGGAAAGTTATTTAGTGCCCGTCAAAGCACATTTTTTGTTCTGGGTTGAAGTACAATTCCCAATTTAGCAATTTCATAATTTAGTGGTTCCTGCTATATCAGAGCTATTTGAAATCTATCCCAAAAAGGGTATATAATATTGAAGGTGCACATAGGGTCATTCAGAATAACTTCACACACACGCTTCTGTGCATTTCCAAGTCTAATTCTGTCACTAAATCCATACCGGTGACCCAGCGCCTAAATACTAGGCCTCAAATTTAATTCCCTCTAAATCTCTCGTTACCCACCGCTGTACTGTTGTTGCTGGGCAAGATATTTAGTGTCCGTCAAAGCACATTTTTTGTTCTGGGTTGAAGTACAATTCCCAATTTAGCAATTTCATAATTTAGTGGTTTCTGCTATATCAGAGCTATTTGAAATCTATCCCTAAAAGGGTATATAATATTGAAGGTGCACATAGGGTCATTCAGAATAACTTCACACACACCCGCTACTGTGTATTTCCAAGTCTAATTCTGTCACTAAATCCATACCGGTGACCCAGCGCCTAAATACTAGGCCTCAAATTTAATTCCCTCTAAATCTCTCGTTACCCACCGGTGTACTGTTGTTGCTGGGCAAGATATTTAGTGTCCGTCAAAGCACATTTTTTGTTCTGGGTTGAAGTACAATTCCCAATTTAGCAATTTCATAATTTAGTGGTTTCTGCTATATCAGAGCTATTTGAAATCTATCCCTAAAAGGGTATATAATATTGAAGGTGCACATAGGGTCATTCAGAATAACTTCACACACACCCGCTACTGTGTATTTCCAAGTCTAATTCTGTCACTAAACCCATACCTGTCACCCAGCGCCTAAATACTAGGCCTCAAATTTAAATCCCTCTAAATCTCTCGTTACCGTTGTCCTGTTGTAGCTGGGAAAGTTATTTAGTGCCCGTCAAAGCACATTTTTTGTTCTGGGTTGAAGTACAATTCCCAATTTAGCAATTTCATAATTTAGTGGTTCCTGCTATATCAGAGCTATTTGAAATCTATCCCAAAAAGGGTATATAATATTGAAGGTGCACATTGGGTCATTCAGAATAACTTCACACACACGCTTCTGTGCATTTCCAAGTCTAATTCTGTCACTAAATCCATACCGGTGACCCAGCGCCTAAATACTAGGCCTCAAATTTAATTCCCTCTAAATCTCTCGTTACCCACCGCTGTACTGTTGTTGCTGGGCAAGATATTTAGTGTCCGTCAAAGCACATTTTTTGTTCTGGGTTGAAGTACAATTCCCAATTTAGCAATTTCATAATTTAGTGGTTTCTGCTATATCAGAGCTATTTGAAATCTATCCCTAAAAGGGTATATAATATTGAAGGTGCACATAGGGTCATTCAGAATAACTTCACACACACCCGCTACTGTGTATTTCCAAGTCTAATTCTGTCACTAAATCCATACCGGTGACCCAGCGCCTAAATACTAGGCCTCAAATTTAATTCCCTCTAAATCTCTCGTTACCCACCGCTGTACTGTTGTTGCTGGGCAAGATATTTAGTGTCCGTCAAAGCACATTTTTTGTTCTGGGTTGAAGTACAATTCCCAATTTAGCAATTTCATAATTTAGTGGTTTCTGCTATATCAGAGCTATTTGAAATCTATCCCTAAAAGGGTATATAATATTCAAGGTGCACATTGGGTCATTCAGAATAACTTCACACACACACGCTTCTGTGCATTTCCAAGTCTAATTCTGTCACTAAATCCATACCGGTCACCCAGCGCCTAAATACTAGGCCTCAAATTTATATCCCGCTGAATTTGAATACAATACATTGGGCCAAATAATATATTTGTTGTTGTGGTGAACCATAACAATGAGAAAAACATCTAGTAAGGGACGCGGACGTGGACATGGTCGTGGTGGTGTTAGTGGACCCTCTGGTGCTGGGAGAGGACGTGGCCGTTCTGCCACATCCACACGTCCTAGTGTACCAACTACCTCAGGTCCCAGTAGCCGCCAGAATTTACAGCGATATATGGTGGGGCCCAATGCCGTTCTAAGGATGGTAAGGCCTGAGCAGGTACAGGCATTAGTCAATTGGGTGGCCGACAGTGGATCCAGCACGTTCACATTATCTCCCACCCAGTCTTCTGCAGAAAGCGCACAGATGGCGCCTGAAAACCAACCCCATCAGTCTGTCACATCACCCCCATGCATACCAGGGAAACTGTCTCAGCCTCAAGTTATGCAGCAGTCTCTTATGCTGTTTGAAGACTCCGCTGGCAGGGTTTCCCAAGGGCATCCACCTAGCCCTTCCCCAGCGGTGAAAGACATAGAATGCACTGACGCACAACCACTTATGTTTCCTGATGATGAGGACATGGGAATACCACCTCAGCATGTCTCTGATGATGACGAAACACAGGTGCCAACTGCTGCGTCTTTCTGCAGTGTGCAGACTGAACAGGAGGTCAGGGATCAAGACTGGGTGGAAGACGATGCAGGGGACGATGAGGTCCTAGACCCCACATGGAATGAAGGTCGTGCCACTGACTTTCACAGTTCGGAGGAAGAGGCAGTGGTGAGACCGAGCCAACAGCGTAGCAAAAGAGGGAGCAGTGGGCAAAAGCAGAACACCCGCCGCCAAGAGACTCCGCCTGCTACTGACCGCCGCCATCTGGGACCGAGCACCCCAAAGGCAGCTTCAAGGAGTTCCCTGGCATGGCACTTCTTCAAACAATGTGCTGACGACAAGACCCGAGTGGTTTGCACGCTGTGCCATCAGAGCCTGAAGCGAGGCATTAACGTTCTGAACCTGAGCACAACCTGCATGACCAGGCACCTGCATGCAAAGCATGAACTGCAGTGGAGTAAACACCTTAAAACCAAGGAAGTCACTCAGGCTCCCCCTGCTACCTCTTCTGCTGCTGCCGCCTCGGCCTATTCTGCTGCTGCCGCCTCGGCCTCTTCCTCCGCCTCTGGAGGAACGTTGGCACCTGCCGCCCAGCAAACAGGGGATGTACCACCAACACCACCACCACCACCACCTCCGTCACCAAGCGTCTCAACCATGTCACACGCCAGCGTTCAGCTCTCCATCTCACAAACATTTGATAGAAAGCGTAAATTCCCACCTAGCCACCCTCGATCCCTGGCCCTGAATGCCAGCATTTCTAAACTACTGGCCTATGAAATGCTGTCATTTAGGCTGGTGGACACAGACAGCTTCAAACAGCTCATGTCGCTTGCTGTCCCACAGTATGTTGTTCCCAGCCGGCACTACTTCTCCAAGAGAGCCGTGCCTTCCCTGCACAACCAAGTATCCCATAAAATCAAGTGTGCACTGCGCAACGCCATCTGTAGCAAGGTCCACCTAACCACAGATACGTGGACCAGTAAGCACGGCCAGGGACGCTATATCTCCCTAACTGCACACTGGGTAAATGTAGTGGCAGCTGGGCCCCAGGCGGAGAGCTGTTTGGCGCACGTCCTTCCGCCGCCAAGGATCGCAGGGCAACATTCTTTGCCTCCTGTTGCCACCTCCTCCTTCTCGGCTTCCTCCTCCTCTTCTTCCACCTGCTCATCCAGTCAGCCACACACCTTCACCACCAACTTCAGCACAGCCCGGGGTAAACGTCAGCAGGCCATTCTGAAACTCATATGTTTGGGGGACAGGCCCCACACCGCACAGGAGTTGTGGCGGGGTATAGAACAACAGACCGACGAGTGGTTGCTGCCGGTGAGCCTCAAGCCCGGCCTGGTGGTGTGTGATAATGGGCGAAATCTCGTTGCAGCTCTGGGACTAGCCAATTTGACGCACATCCCTTGCTTGGCGCATGTGCTGAATTTGGTGGTGCAGAAGTTCATTCACAACTACCCCGACATGTCAGAGCTGCTGCATAAAGTGCGGGCCGTCTGTTCGCGCTTCCGGCGTTCACATCCTGCTGCTGCTCGCCTGTCTGCGCTACAGCGTAACTTCGGCCTTCCCGCTCACCGCCTCATATGCGACGTGCCCACCAGGTGGAACTCCACCTTGCACATGCTGGACAGACTGTGCGAGCAGCAGCAGGCCATAGTGGAGTTTCAGCTGCAGCACGCACGGGTCAGTCGCACTACAGAACAGCACCACTTCACCACCAATGACTGGGCCTCCATGCGAGACCTGTGTGCCCTGTTGCGCTGTTTCGAGTACTCCACCAACATGGCCAGTGGCGATGACACCGTTATCAGCGTTACAATACCACTTCTATGTCTCCTTGAGAAAACACTTAGGGCGATGATGGAAGAGGAGGTGGCCCAGGAGGAGGAGGAGGAGGAGGAGGAAGAGGGGTCATTTTTAGCACTTTCAGGCCAGTCTCTTCGAAGTGACTCAGAGGGAGGTTTTTGGCAACAGCAGAGGCCAGGTACAAATGTGGCCAGCCAGGGCCCACTACTGGAGGACGAGGAGGACGAGGATGAGGAGGAGGTGGAGGAGGATGAGGATGAAGCATGGTCACAGCGGGGTGGCACCCAACGCAGCTCGGGTCCATCACTGGTGCGTGGCTGGGGGGAAAGGCAGGACGATGACGATACGCCTCCCACAGAGGACAGCTTGTCCTTATCCCTGGGCAGCCTGGCACACATGAGCGACTACATGCTGCAGTGCCTGCGCAACGACAGCAGAGTTGCCCACATTTTAACCTGTGCGGACTACTGGGTTGCCACCCTGCTGGATCCACGCTACAAAGACAATGTGCCCACCTTACTTCCTGCACTGGAGCGTGATAGGAAGATGCGCGAGTACAAGCGCACGTTGGTAGACACGCTACTGAGAGCATTCCCAAATGTCACAGGGGAACAAGTGGAAGCCCAAGGCCAAGGCAGAGGAGGAGCAAGAGGTCGCCAAGGCAGCTGTGTCACGGCCAGCTCCTCTGAGGGCAGGGTTAGCATGGCAGAGATGTGGAAAACTTTTGTCAACACGCCACAGCTAACTGCACCACCACCTGATACGCAACGTGTTAGCAGGAGGCAACATTTCACTAACATGGTGGAACAGTACGTGTGCACACCCCTCCACGTACTGACTGATGGTTCGGCCCCATTCAACTTCTGGGTCTCTAAATTGTCCACGTGGCCAGAGCTAGCCTTTTATGCCTTGGAGGTGCTGGCCTGCCCGGCAGCCAGCGTTTTGTCTGAACGTGTATTCAGCACGGCAGGGGGCGTCATTACAGACAAACGCAGCCGCCTGTCTACAGCCAATGTGGACAAGCTGACGTTCATAAAAATGAACCAGGCATGGATCCCACAGGACCTGTCCGTCCCTTGTCCAGATTAGACATTAACTACCTCCCCATAACCATATATTATTGGACTCCAGGGCACTTCCTCATTCAATCCTATTTTTATTTTCATTTTACCATTATATTGCGAGGCTACCCAAAGTTGAATGAACCTCTCCTCTGCCTGTGTGCTAGGCCTAAATATATGCCAATGGACTGTTGCAGTGGTGGGTGACGTGAAGCCTCATTCTCTGCTATGACATGCAGACTGATTCTCTGCTGACATGAAGCCAGATCCTCTGTTACGGGAGCTCTCTCCTCTGCCTGGGTGCTGGGCCTAAATTTATGACAATTGACTGTTGCAGTGGTGGGTGACGTGAAGCCTGATTCT
Source organism: Bufo gargarizans (assembly GCF_014858855.1). Classification (NCBI taxonomy): domain Eukaryota; kingdom Metazoa; phylum Chordata; class Amphibia; order Anura; family Bufonidae; genus Bufo; species Bufo gargarizans. The sequence continues at coordinate 286,349,574 of NC_058084.1, read as the reverse complement.
CTGCTATGATATGAAGACTGATTCTCTGCTGACATGAAGCCAGATTGTCTGTTACGGGACCTTTCTCCTCTGCCTGGGTTCTGGGCCTAAATTTATGAAAATTGACTGTTGCAGTGGTGGGTGACGTGAAGCCTGAATCTCTGCTATGATATGAAGACTGATTCTCTGCTGACATGAAGCCAGATTGTCTGTTACGGGACCTTTCTCCTCTGCCTGGGTTCTGGGCCTAAATTTATGACAATGGACTGTTGCAGTGGTGGCTGACGTGAAGCCTGATTCTCTGCTATGACATGCAGACTGATTCTCTGCTGTCATGAAGCCAGATTGTCTGTTACGGGACCTCTCTGCTCTGCCTGTGTGCTAGGCCTAAATATATGCCAATGGACTGTTGCAGTGGTGGCTGACGTGAAGCCTCATTCTCTGCTATGACATGCAGACTAATTCTCTGCTGACATGAAGCCAGATTGTCTGTTACGGGACCTCTCTCCTCTGCCTGGGTGCTGGGCCTAAATTTATGACAATGGACTGTTGCAGTGGTGGCTGACGTGAAGCCTGATTCTCTGCTATGACATGCAGACTAATTCTCTGCTGACATGAAGCCAGATTGTCTGTTACGGGACCTCTCTCCTCTGCCTGGGTGCTGGGCCTAAATATATGCCAATGGACTGTTGCAGTGGTGGCTGACGTGAAGCCTCATTCTCTGCTATGACATGCAGACTAATTCTCTGCTGTCATGAAGCCAGATTGTCTGTTACGGGACCTCTCTGCTCTGCCTGTGTGCTAGGCCTAAATATATGCCAATGGACTGTTGCAGTGGTGGGTGACGTGAAGCCTCATTCTCTGCTATGACATGCAGACTGATTCTCTGCTGACATGAAGCCAGATTGTCTGTTACGGGACCTCTCTGCTCTGCCTGTGTGCTAGGCCTAAATATATGCCAATGGACTGTTGCAGTGGTGGGTGACGTGAAGCCTCATTCTCTGCTATGACATGCAGACTGATTCTCTGCTGACATGAAGCCAGATTGTCTGTTACGGGACCTCTCTGCTCTGCCTGTGTGCTAGGCCTAAATATATGCCAATGGACTGTTGCAGTGGTGGGTGACGTGAAGCCTCATTCTCTGCTATGACATGCAGACTGATTCTCTGCTGACATGAAGCCAGATTGTCTGTTACGGGACCTCTCTGCTCTGCCTGTGTGCTAGGCCTAAATATATGCCAATGGACTGTTGCAGTGGTGGGTGACGTGAAGCCTCATTCTCTGCTATGACATGCAGACTGATTCTCTGCTGACATGAAGCCAGATCCTCTGTTACGGGAGCTCTCTCCTCTGCCTGGGTGCTGGGCCTAAATTTATGACAATTGACTGTTGCAGTGGTGGGTGACGTGAAGCCTGATTCTCTGCTATGATATGAAGACTGATTCTCTGCTGACATGAAGCCAGATTGTCTGTTACGGGACCTTTCTCCTCTGCCTGGGTTCTGGGCCTAAATTTATGAAAATTGACTCTTACAGTGGTGGGTGACGTGAAGCCTGATTCTCTGCTATGATATGAAGACTGATTCTCTGCTGACATGAAGCCAGATTCTCTGTTACGGGACCTCTCTCCTCTGCCTGGGTGCTGGGTAGTGTTGAGCGCGAATATTCGAAAAGCAAATTTTTTTCGCGAATATCGCAACTTCGCGATTTCGCGAATATTTCGAATATAGTGCTATATATTCGTAAAAACGAATATTCGTTTTTTGTTTCCCCCCCCCCCCACAAAATTACAGTACACATATAATTGATTGTTTCCCAAAGGTCCAACAGCTCAGATCTTACTCACATTGCCTAGAAAGTGATTGAGGCGCGAATCTTCGTAAGGCGATTTTATTAGCGCACATGCGAATATCGGCACGTCCCAGAACAGAGGCAAAGGGCTTTGCATTCATACATTAGTGAATTGAGTTGCGAATCTTCGTAAGGCGATTTTATTAGCGCACATGCGAATATCTACACTTGTCCCAGAACAGAGGCAAAGGGCTTTGCATTCATACATTAGTGATTGAATTGAGCTGCGAATCTTCGTAAGGCGATTTTATTAGCGCACATGCGAATATCGGCACGTCCCAGAACAGAGGCAAAGGGCTTTGCATTCATACATTAGTGAATTGAGTTGCGAATCTTCGTAAGGCGATTTTATTAGCGCACATGCGAATATCTACACTTGTCCCAGAACAGAGGCAAAGGGCTTTGCATTCATACATTAGTGATTGAATTGAGCTGCGAATCTTCGTAAGGCGATTTTATTAACGCAAATGCAAATATCTACACTTGTCCCCAGAACAGAGAGGCAAAGGCCTGTGCATTCATATAGTATAGCACCATATTCGCGAATACGTAGAACTTCGTAAAATTCGATTTACGAATATTCGTATTTTTTATTTTACTTTCCACCTTACAGATTACATTGATCTGTACTCTGTCAACTACTGTCATCACCCCCCACTGTATCTCGATTGATTCCCAAAAGTCTCACATTCCCTAGAAAGTGATTGAGGTGCGAATCTTCGTAAGGCGATTTTATTAGCGCACATGCGAATATCTACACTTGTCCCAGAACAGAGGCAAAGGGCATTGCATTCATACATTAGTGATTGAATTGAGTTGCGAATCTTCGTAAGGCGATTTCATTAGCGCACATGTGAATTTTGCATAGCATATGTATTATGCGATAATTCGAATTATCGCATATGCGAAATAATAACGAATTTGAATAATCGCGAATATTTTACGAATATTCTTTCGAATATTCACAAAATTTCGCGAATTCGAATATGGGACATGCCGCTCAACACTAGTGCTGGGCCTAAATTTATGACAATGGACTGTTGCAGTGGTGGGTGACGTGAAGCCTGATTCTCTGCTATGACATGCAGACTGATTCTCTGCTGACATGAAGCCAGATTGTCTGTTACGGGACCTCTCTCCTCTGCCTGGGTGCTGGGCCTAAATATATGCCAATGGACTGTTGCAGTGGTGGCTGACGTGAAGCCTCATTCTCTGCTATGACATGCAGACTAATTCTCTGCTGACATGAAGACAGATTCTCTGTTACGGGACCTCTCTCCTCTGCCTGGGTGCCGGGGCCTAAATATCTGAGAATGGACTGTTCCAGTGGTGGCTGACGTGAAGCCTCATTCTCTGCTATGACATGCAGACTAATTCTCTGCTGACATGAAGACAGATTCTCTGTTACGGGACCTCCCTCCTCTGCCTGGGTGCTGGGCCTAAATATATGCCAATGGACTGTTGCAGTGGTGGCTGACGTGAAGCCTCATTCTCTGCTATGACATGCAGACTAATTCTCTGCTGACATGAAGACAGATTCTCTGTTACGGGACCTCCCTCCTCTGCCTGGGTGCTGGGCCTAAATATATGCCAATGGACTGTTGCAGTGGTGGCTGACGTGAAGCCTCATTCTCTGCTATGACATGCAGACTGATTCTCTGCTGACATGAAGCCAGATTCTCTGTTACGGGACCTCTCTCCTCTGCCTGTGTGTGTGCTGGGCCTAAATATATGCCAATGGACTGTTGCAGTGGTGGCTGACGTGAAGCCTCATTCTCTGCTATGACATGCAGACTGATTCTCTGCTGACATGAAGCCAGATTCTCTGTTACGGGACCTCTCTCCTCTGCCTGTGTGTGTGCTGGGCCTAAATATATGCCAATGGACTGTTGCAGTGGTGGCTGACGTGAAGCCTCATTCTCTGCTATGACATGCAGACTAATTCTCTGCTGACATGAAGACAGATTCTCTGTTACGGGACCTCCCTCCTCTGCCTGGGTGCTGGGCCTAAATATATGCCAATGGACTGTTGCAGTGGTGGCTGACGTGAAGCCTCATTCTCTGCTATGACATGCAGACTGATTCTCTGCTGACATGAAGCCAGATTCTCTGTTACGGGACCTCTCTCCTCTGCCTGTGTGTGTGCTGGGCCTAAATATATGCCAATGGACTGTTGCAGTGGTGGCTGACGTGAAGCCTCATTCTCTGCTATGACATGCAGACTGATTCTCTGCTGACATGAAGCCAGATTCTCTGTTACGGGACCTCTCTCCTCTGCCTGTGTGTGTGCTGGGCCTAAATATATGCCAATGGACTGTTGCAGTGGTGGCTGACGTGAAGCCTCATTCTCTGCTATGACATGCAGACTAATTCTCTGCTGACATGAAGACAGATTCTCTGTTACGGGACCTCCCTCCTCTGCCTGGGTGCTGGGCCTAAATATATGCCAATGGACTGTTGCAGTGGTGGCTGACGTGAAGCCTCATTCTCTGCTATGACATGCAGACTAATTCTCTGCTGACATGAAGACAGATTCTCTGTTACGGGACCTCTCTCCTCTGCCTGGGTGCCGGGGCCTAAATATCTGAGAATGGACTGTTCCAGTGGTGGGTGACGGGAAGCCAGATTCTCTGCTATGGAACCTCTCTCCAATTGATTTTGGTTAATTTTTATTTATTTAATTTTTATTTTAATTCATTTCCCTATCCACATTTGTTTGCAGGGGATTTACCTACATGTTGCTGCCTTTTGCAGCCCTCTAGCTCTTTCCTGGGCTGTTTTACAGCCTTTTTAGTGCCGAAAAGTTCGGGTCCCCATTGACTTCAATGGGGTTCGGGTTCGGGACGAAGTTCGGATCGGGTTCGGATCCCGAACCCGAACATTTCCGGGATGTTCGGCCGAACTTCTCGAACCCGAACATCCAGGTGTTCGCTCAACTCTAGTCAGGACGGATCTGTTTGGCTCTGCATCGTCAGAGCTGCAAGCTGCGTTTTGGTGTCCGCCTCGAAAGCGGAACGGAGACCAAATACAGCCAATCTGATGCATTCAGAATGCATTGGGGCTTAACTGGTCAGTTTGGGGCCAGTGTGAAAGTAGCCTATGATGTGAGTGCCACACAGTAATTCAGGTTTTTTAAACTGCAGAGGAAAGTGCTTCTGCCACACAATGGCAGGCTATGTAAGTGTGTCTTTAGCCTGTATCAAAGGGGTCGTCCAGGTTCAGAGCTGAACCCCGACATATTCCCAATTTCACCCAGGCAGGCCCTCTGATATGAGCATCAGAGCATTTCATCGTCCGATGCTTTCCCTTGCCCTGTGCTGTATTGTGCAGGGCAAGGGCTGTTTGTTTATACTTTCTACACTGCTAGGCAGAGGCTTCCGCCTAGCAGTGTTGCTGGTGACGTCACTGGCACTAATGGGTGGGCTAGCTTTACCCATGGAGAGGCCGGAACATCACCAGATCGCCAGGAAAAGCCTTTGCTTTAACGCAGGGCAAAGGAGAGCATCATGTCAGAGGGGCTGCCTAGAAAGCTGTCTTACATTTAGAAGTGGCTGAGGATCTGCCGTAGTAATGTAGAGGCCAGCGGCCATTACCGGTCTTAATAAATAACCCCCATCAGAAAATGACCTATTATTTAATCATGTTTTATGTTGAACATATTTTTGAAGAATTTTTGGTGATGTTATATTATTTTCCATGTCAATATCTATATAAAATCCTGTAATTTTTACATTGGCCATTAGCCTAGTAATATGTGCCACTTCTTGGTCTGTATAAATCACTTCTCTGCAGAAGTCTGTTTATCATTACAGACAGGATTAGAATGATATGCTCGACATATAGATAATATAGGATCTACTGTTCACAATAGGTGATATCACAGCTTATGTTCACCCTCTTGACTTCTGTACAGGGCACAGAACATGTCTAGAAAACTCTTCTATAGAAGTCAAGGGGGGGGCAAGTGTTTCCCCCTGGGGCCCTGAAAATCTGTGAACTGAGTTCTGCCTCTGCTCTGCAGCACTGGCGGATCCACCCCCCTCGAGCTGCTCAGAAGTGGGGGGGGGGGGGGGGCAGTGGCGGGGCACAGGGAGATGAACGCTTCCATTGTGGAAGCGTTCATCTCCATAGTCATCTGTATCGCCATCCTCAGGACATCAATACAGATGACTGTGCTGAGGCAGGGGAGGGAGAGGCGTGTCCCTTTCCCTTCCTCTGATAGGCTGCAGGCACTAGGCCGGTAGCCTATCAAAGGCCGGCATAGGCGGCGCAATGACGTCATTGCGCCACCTGAGCCGTACAGCGCGGGACACAGGCCAGAAGAGGCCTGCATGGCATCGCTGACAAGGAGGTAAGTATAAGTGTTTATTTTTTTTGTGTACAATATTTTTTTTTCCGTTTTGCTGGCCGTTTTTTGCGTTCCGTATACGGTCCGTATACGGAACCATTCATTTCAATAGTTCCGCAAACAAAAAAAATTGAATGTACTCTGTATGCATTCCATTTCCGTATTTCCGTTTTTCCGTTCCGTTGAAAGATGGAACATGTCCTATTATTGCCTGCAAATCACGTTCCGTGGCTACATTCAAGTCAATGGGTCTGCAAAAAAAACGGAACATATACGGAAATGCATCTGTATGTCTTCCGTATCCGTTCCATTTTTGCGGAACCGTCTATTGAAAATGTTATGCCCAGCCCAATTTTTTCTATGTAATTACTGTATACTGTATATGCCATATGGAAAAATGGAATGGAAAAACGGAACGGAAACGGAAAAACAACGCAAAAAAAAAAAATGAACAACGGATCAGTGAAAAACGGACCGCAAAACACTGAAATAGCCATACGGTAGTGTGAAAGAGGCCTAAAGGGAATCTGTCATCAGTTTTATGCTGTCCTAACTAAGGGCAGCATAAACTAGTGACAGATTCCCTTAGCAAAATGCTTGGTAACTTTAATTGAGTCACAGAAAATAATGCACTATAATAATAGATGCAAGCGTAACATATGGACTAACCCCTCACTCTATTGATAAAATCTGAGACACTTTGTCAATACATTTTGATCAAAACACATCTAATCCCACCTACCAAGCGACAAGTTAGAACCTAGCTGTAGTCAACAGGTGAAAGGTTCCCTTTAAAACTAGCATTCCCTGAGCACAATTCACTTGTTAGCTTATATCTGTCACCATTAACTGAAAAACATTTTACAACTATTTGAAATGTATAAAGTAAAACAAAGACAGACTTATTATGAAAAAACTGAATGCCAAAAATTGTAATTCACAGTGTTCCGTTTTCCTTACTTCACCTTCACTAAATGTGTGGCTGCCTTTAACTGCTTTTGTGTTTTTTCATTGTTAATCAATGATACTCCACAACAGAGCTTAGCTACTTAGATAAAAAAATAAAATAGCAAACTTAACTAATGGCCTATTTAAAAGAAATAATGTCTATTCAGTAAAGAGAGCCCAGAAAAGATTAAAACACTGTTCATTTGATTGTCTCAGTAACATTAATTGTATAACAAAGAGCAGTTATCTTAAGGGGAGAATCTTGTCAGAAAGGGATGGGTTTTTTTTCACACTCACTAGGCATAGAAAACAATTTTTTGCAAATTGTTGGCTGTTTTTCTTTTTAATTTCAGCAGTACTATGACATTGAAATTTTGAAAAATGTGTAGAACATTCACATATAGGATGTTAATATGTTAATATTTTTTATGGTAATGTCCCTTAAATAATACTTTTTTATTGTTGGCTGTTTTTTATTTCAGCAGTACTGTGCCAGTGAAAATGTAATTGAAAATGTTGCCCTTATGCATAAGGCTACTTTCACACTTGCGTTCAGAGCGGATCCGTCTGGTATCTGCACAGACGGATCCGCACCTATAATGCAAACGCTTAGATCCGTTCAGAACGGATCCGTTTGCATTACCATGAACAAAAAAGGATCCGTTTTGACTTTACATTGAAAGTCAATGGGGGGCGGATCCGTTTGAAAATTGAGCCATACTGTGTCAACTTCAAACGGATCCGTCCCCATTGACTTACATTGTAAGTCTGGATGGATCCGTTTGCCTCCGCACGGCCAGGCGGACACCCGAACGCTGCAAGCAGCGCTCAGGTATCCGCCTGCTGAGCGGAGCGGAGGACAAACGCTGCCAGACTGATGCATTCTGAGCGGATCCACATCCACTCAGAATGCATTGGGGCTGTACGGATCCGTTCGGGGCCGCTTATGAGAGCCTTCAAACGGAACTCACAAGCGGAGCCCCGATCGCAAGTGTGAAAGTAGCCTAAGTCTGCACAGAGATAGGTTAACCACAGGTAGGTTAGAGGTGATGCCTATTTTTGTAATATTGGTGATCTATCCTTAAGCTAGGTCATCAATATCAGATCAGCAGGAGGCCAACTCCCAGTGCAGCACAAAATACTGCCCCAGCATAACCAAATACCACATTGCATCACAATGTTCTGCCTCATCAGAATCAAATACCACAGTACAGTAAAATATACTGCCCTAGCAGAGCCAAGTATCACAGTGCAGCACAATGTACTGCCCCAGCAGAACCAAATTCCACAGTTCAAAACAATATACTGCCTCAGCAGAAGTAAATACCACAATGTAACACAATATACTGCCCCAACAGAACAAAATACCATAATACAGTAAAATATACTGCCCAAGCAGAACCAAACACCACAGTACAGTAATAAACTGCCACAGCAGAACCAACTTTCACAGTCCAGGATAAAGTACTGCCCCAAAAGAACCAAATACTAAAGTACAGCTGTGGTATTTTGTTTTGTTGGGGTAGTAATGTATTTTGTTTTGTCTTGTGGCATTTGGTTTTTCTAGGGCAGTATTTAGTTCTGCACTGTGATTTTTTTCAGTTTTTTGGCTTGTTTGCTGTATAACCCAATATCACAGTACAGGACAAAATGCTGTTCCAGCAGAACCAAATAACACAACACAGCAAAAAAGATCTTCCCAGTAGTTGCCCCTCTTTGGTGGCCAGCCTCAGCTGCCATGTAATAGACTCCTCCTCTAGTTGTTTCCAGTTAAGGTATGGAGGAGGGGGGTGAAGAGGTAAGATGTATGCCACAGTACAGTGCACCAACAGTTATGTCCCCCACAGTTTCCAAACAGTAATGTTCCCCAACGCTAATGCCTCCCATAGTAATGGTCCCCTACAGTAATGTCCCCAAGTAGCCAGGGAGAAGAAAAAAAAACAAAAAACACCTAAGTCCCTTTCAACACCATGTGCAATGCAGGCCTCTTCCTGTCAAAGCCTGGGGTTTACTGCCTTGTAGGCCTCAGGCCTGAGAAGTTGAATGGAGGTGAAGTAAACCATCAGCTCCCATGTGCAGCAATATTCAATTGCATTGCCATTGTGGTACACTAGGTGTAGGAACAGTGTCACTCCGAAGTTCCTTTGCTCCACCAGTGCAAATGAATCTTATTTTAAACCAAACAAGTGCATTTCCACTGTATTGCATTCTCTGTCAGTAAAGCAAATTGGTTCTGTTGGTCATACACATAGTGCCATTTTACTGCACATGTTGGCTGGGAAAAAAAACACACTAGGGAGGAAGAAAGGGTCCTCTCATGTCACTGAGAGGAAGTGGGGGGAGAACATGCCCTGAGTGGCCTATAGGCTGCCAGACAGACTAGATTAGCCAATAGGTGCTGCAGCAAGTGGGGAGGTGCCCTAACAGAACGTCATTCGATGTTGGACTGTGAATGAGGGTGGATGGGTCTTACAGTGCCAGAAAAATGATCTTAGGGAGTCAGGGACAGTCATAAACAAAAATCAAGCTTGTATTCTACTGCCAGAAAAAGTGAAGGGAAAGCCTAGAATTACAAAGAAGGAGAATTGAGTGTGTAGAATAAGGACAGGCAGGGAAAGCTGTCGGCCAGGGAGAAAGAAGTGAGAAGTTAAGGCTGAATTTGCCTCCTAGTACAACTGCAGCTGCTGCAAACCTCAAAAGAGGCTATCTGCAAGAAAATGACTTACATTTTTGCCCATGTTAACAGAAATCCTTTTTTTTTTTTTTTACAACACGTGTTCTCCACACAGTTCCATATTTTTTTGGGGGGGAATGATTGAATTTATTTAATCTAGCATAAGATTAGCAGGTGATTACTAGACCAATACAAGGGGTAGCACACAACATTATCTGTGAACATGTTTATCTCTCTCTACACATTTTGTTTTTTAGGTTGTTGAAATTATTCAACCAGCATATACATGATTACTACACCAATACACAGGCTAACGCACAATAGCCCAAAAATGTCAGGGCTATGGAAGGCTTCCAAATGAAAGACTCAGAGCCAGAATGTGGGTAGTAGCAGCACCATCTATCTGACCAGAAGTAGCAGTAGTAGTAGTTGTAGTAGGCCACAAGTTGTCCCTGCCTGCTCCAGATTCCAGAACATTATTGTTGATGAGATTGTGGATTGGGTGGCTCATTCCTTCTTTCATCACAGCAGGATGAGGTGGCAGTGTGTTTAGCAGACATTATAAAAAGGGGCTTATTCACTAGAGTGTGCCTGCTAGTGAGATATACACCGCACCATCAGAGACCATTTTTTTTGTGCCACATTTGTATTTGGGACACATTTAACTATTTTTGGGCACATCTGTATGTGTGTTTAATCCACAAACATTATGTACAGTATTACAGCAGAGGGTGCATTTTATTTGGGACAAATTTAACTAGTTTTAGGCACATTTGTGTGTGTGTTTAGGCCGCAACCATATATACAGTATTCCAGCAGAGAATTATTTGTATTTGGGATAAATTTAACTAGTTTTGGGCACATCTGTGTGTGCGTTCAATCGACAAACGTTATATGCAGTATTCCAGCAGATAAATTTTTTGCTGGGGGCAAATTTAAATAAGTTGTCCATCATCTATTGAATAAACATTTTAATATGAAGAAGGCAAGCAATAAGGGACGGGAAAGTGGGCGTGTTGCTGACGGTTCAAGCAGAGGCCGTGGCCCTGGGTGCAATGAAACTGTGCCAGCTGCCGGTGAAACTGGAAAAAAGAAAAAAAAAAATACCATACACAGTTTCATTTCACAGTTAACTGGGCGTCGCAGGACAACACTGTCCAAGTCGGACCAGTGCGACCAGATGGTCGTTTGGATGGCAGAAGATAATTCTTCCACCCTCTCTTCCACCAAAACTAGTCTCTTTAGCAAAGAGTCTGGTCCACAGAATCCTCACCCTGATCCTCCTTCCTCCCACCATATAGAGTCAGGAGTCAAACAAACCATTGATGCCACATTTGGATATTCCGAGGACCTATTTTCATTGCCATCACTAGATTTGGCCTTCTCGCCAAGCACGCTTGAAGAAGCGCAGATCTTGTACCCTGATTCACAACCATTTGACCTATTACAGGGTCCAGAAGATGAGGGTGGTGAACGTCAATTATTTAACAGTATCACCTGACCCAAGAGAGAGTCACCAGAACCACCACATAAATGCACATCCGACAATAAATCAGTATAAAAAAATATATAAAGTTTATTAGATACACCAACAGACACATTAAAAAATTGTATACAATTAGAACAAGGTGCGGTATGCAATAGATAATATGTAACCAGCACATACAGGTCCACTGAATTGCCCGACCATAGGCATGTAAATTATAAACCAGCGAATAGACATCCAATATCAAGCATAAAGCAAATGTTACATAAGGTAAGACCGCTAGCAATGCAAATAGACCAAAATGCGGTCAGAGTAAGAGGGCCAAACCTACATGAGCAGCTGGTGCAGTGGACCTGGAAAAGTGAGAAAGCGCCCAACGCGTATCCCGATTTCAATGAAGCCGCGTGTGATCTGACCACTAGATTCCGTGCACGGGGATACCCCAGGAAAGTAATCTCAGGGGCATTTGAAACTGCAAAAGTGGCTGATCGCTTGGAATTGTTGACACCAAAGTGTAAGCCTCGAAATACTCAAGTCCACCTTATCACCAAATACAACAATCAGTGGCGTGATCTGTATACAATACTGAATGCACATTGGCATCTCTTACTGGCGGACCCCAAATTGAGTGGCTGTGTCAACCCAAGTCCCAAGATCGTTGCACGGAGAGCCCCAAATCTACGAGACAAACTGGTACCTAGTCATTTCCAGAGGCCTACACAGGGGTTGGGGAGGGGTGTTAGGATGCGCGGGACATATCCGTGTGGGAACTAGAATGTTTGCCAATATATGATCTGCACTGACTCCTTTTCCACTTGCAGGCATCCAACTGCAATACCTTTGGGTCACTACATCAATTGCCGGACTAGGAACGTTATCTATGCACTCATCTGTGTATGTGGTAAAATATATGTGGGCCAGACTGGCCAGGAGTTACAGAAACGTATTCAACAGCATCTATCAAACATCGCCTTAGCCCGCCGAGATCGGACTCAAGCCAAGAAATCGCTGACCTCAGTCCAGAGGTGATGCAATGGTGGCAATCCAGAAACCGCTGACCTCAGTCCAGAGGTGATGCATTGGTGGCAATCCAGAAAGTGCTTCTGGATTGCCACCAATACATCACCTCTGGACTTAGGATTGCTGGCCTCGACATGGTACGCGTTAACCTAAGGGGAGGGTCATCCGCCTCCCAATTATTGCGTTTGGAATCTAAATGGATTTTTAATTTGGATACGGTGGCCCCACATGGACTAAATGGAGAACTCACGTTCACAGGTTTTTACAACTAAATTTGGGGTTTTGTATTCTAATTTTATATAATTGGGCAGTTACCCCTTATTTTGGGGTCTATGAATATTGAGGCATGGGGATAATTACAGAGTGGGCCTATTTGTCTCATTGGGGTTGGGCACCTACGGTGCCAGTCAATACGTATACATATTGATGAGTCGTTCTGTCAGTAGTCGATTGATGTTGGTGATCTAATGCAGATATGGAGGTTCAACCATGAGAACATAGATTCCGTAGAATTAGATATTATCTGTTGGCCTAGCGCCACATGTGGATCTTTGTCATTTTATTTTTTTTTTTATTAAAATTTTTAGTAAATTTTTTCAAGTATAACAACAGGTAACAGGGATACCAGGGTTTCGGCTCGCAGGCCGTGGTGAAGCAGTACAAAGACAGAGACATCTCAGCGAAATAGTAGATACAGCCAACTACATATTTAAGTTCATTACAAAAATCAAAGCTACAGCAGTATGGGAGTGTAGGCTCAGCGGGATACACAGGTGCTATACCTAACAAGGGGAGTTCTCCTCGGGCCTTCACTAGTTATAAAGGGCTATATAGGGGATGCGAGAGGATACCGTTCACGCAAAGGCCCTGTCGCTCAGAGTGGCGTAACTAAGGGGCACATTCTCATATTTTATGTTGCATTTGGATGACACTACAGTAGGTCACTTTTACGTGTTAGGAAACCTAAATTTAAGCCAAGGGGCCCATTTCTTGAGAAAAGATACGTGGGTGCGGGTTTCCCAGGATGACAATTCCTCAAACTTGTGGATCTGGTCAATTTTTTGGATCCACTGTTCAATAGGAGGAGCCACTGGTTGTAGCCAGTATTTCGGGAGCTGTAGACGGGCAGCTAGTAGCATCTGCAAGAACACCAGTGGAGGTTTTCCCTCGCTCTTGTTACAGGGAAAGGATAAGAGAGCGATTTGGGGAGAGGGAGGAATTGCAGTGCCAGCAAACCTTATTTGCCATTGAAAAGACCTCGCCCCACCATTTTAGTATCATAGGGCAGTCCCACCATATATGCAGGAAAGTTCCTTTCTCCCCAAGACACCTCCAGCACGTGTCAGAAGCAGACCCGGCATACCTTGAAGTTTTATCAGGTGTGCTATACCATCTGGTAAGGATTTTGTAGCCATTTTCCTGGATTCTGACACAGCGGGAGGCCCTGTGGGGGGACTCCAGCAGTTTGGGTATGGCTTCAAAAGGAATCGTAGTGTCTAAATCTCGTTCCCATTGCGTCACAAAGGACGGCTTTGCGAGAATGGGTGGCAGCCGCAATCGACTGTAAACCTGTGAAACTAGTTTTTTGGGTGGTGAGCCTAGAGAGATCTGGGATTCCAGCCATACCTGCGGTCTAAGTAGGTCCCCGAAACTGATGTGTTGTTTCAGGTAAGCTCTAATATATGAGACTGCAAAGGAGTCCCACGGGTGAGGATTTAGAAGAGTATTGGTACTCCCCAAATCCATCCACTCCCCATCTGGATGGGCAAGAGAGTACACCCGGGTGGTGGAAGAGATAAGCTCTGGTGATGTTGCGCTTCTCAGGGCGAAAGGAGCAGTATGTATGATATCAGAGATAGTTAATGTAGGAGAGGGAAATGGGACGTGACAGTGTGTAGAGGAGATCCACTTCCATACTTCAATCGTGGCCTTGAGAATCGGATACTGAGACATAAGACTCGGGAAAATTGTTTTATGACCTAGCAGGAGTGCCCTAGCTGACCCATTCAGGATATCCAGTTCTACCTGTACTGTTATTGGGGGAGGGGAAGGGCGTAACCATGCGATTGCCCGTGAGAGGAAAATGGCCTTCCCATACAGTTCGGGGTTAGGTAAGCTTATTCCTCCTGCATGCCTGGGCTTTGTAAGGAGAGCAGAGGATAATCTCGCTTTCCTTCCGTTCCAAATGAAGGACCGGAATTTTTGCATGATAGTGTCATAATAGTGCTTGGGGACAGAGATGGGTAGGACTTGCTGAAGATAGGTAAGTCTAGGAAGTATTAAAGAGGACAGGAGGTTTTTGCGGCCAAACCAGGATAGTGTCGGGTTAGATCGGGCCAGGTTGTCTATTGAGTCAAGAAGTGATTCTTTTAGGGGAGTGTAATTGAGAGAAAAGAGTTCAGTTATCTCAGAGCTAATCTTTACCCCTAAATAGGTTATAGTGGGAGAGGACCAATTAAATGGGGAGTCCACCATCAGTTGGTGTCTGGTTGCCCTTGAGATGCCTGAACAAAGAACCAGTGATTTGCTGGCATTAATTTTAAAGTCTGATAGGGCACTGTATGTACTGAGATGGGCCTGAATTCGGGGTAATGAAACTTTCGGGTTCACCGTCATTATTAAAACATCGTCCGCAAAGGCGGCTAACTTCTGATCCCTACCTCCCAAACATAGACCCTCCACCTCCCGGTCCAATCTAATAGTGGCGAGCAGCGGCTCAAGGGCCAGTATGAATAGTAAGGGTGATAGGGGGCATCCTTGGCGTGTCCCATTCCCAATGGAAAATGGAGCGGACAAGGTACCATTAACTGAGACAGAAGCAGTAGCATGTTTATACATTGAGAAGGTCGCCTGGACAAAGGGTCCAGGTATGCCGAATCTCAACATCACCTGTTTTAAATAGGACCAATTAATCCGGTCGAATGCTTTTTCCGCATCCGTGCTAAGCAACAGCAAGGGCGAAGAGAGCTTTTTGGCGTGACAGAGGGTGTTGATTACCCTAGTCGTGTTATCTTTGCCCTCCCTGTTGCGGATAAAGCCGACCTGGTCCCCATGGATCAACTGAGGGAGGAGGATGGCTAATCTGTTTGCCAACATCTTGGCCAGGAGCTTGAGGTCTATGTTTAGGAGGGAGATGGGCCGATAATTGGGGCATAGTTTGGGGTCTTTCCCCTCTTTAGGAATAAGGGTAATGTTTGCCGCTGTCATATCTCTGGATAGGGGGGTGCCCTGAAGTGTCTGATTACAAACTTCAAGGAGGTGTGGGAGCAGGAGGTCTTGAAAAGTTTTGTAGTAGGTCAGTGGAAGGCCGTCGGGGCCCGGGCTCTTTCCTGTAGGCATTTGGTTCATTGCTATTTTGAGTTCACTCAGTGAGAAGGGGGCTTCGAGGGCTTGCTTCTGTGACGGAGACATTTCAGGGAGGTTAGCGGCATCTAGGAAGGATGTCGTTGCCGAGGCACGAGTGTCTGGGTCTACACTATGGGGGAGGTTATAGAGGTCATTGTAAAAGGAGCGAAAAAATGCCGCTATCCGGGTCGACGAGAAGACGGGAGACCCATCTTGTGAGGTTAACTGGTGGACGTAGTTTGCGGATCTCCTCCCTTTGATCCTATTCATGACAAACTTAGTGGCCTTATCCCCATGAGCGAAGAATTTGTGTTGAGAGTTCATGTAAAATTTTGCTGCTCTGTGAGATAGGAGGGATCTAAGCTTGGCCCTATAACTTGATAGCTCCTGAAATTGAGGATCGGAGGGTTTAATTTTATGTAGCGATTCCAGTCTCTGGATGTGTTTCAGCGTATCATCTATGTCTTTTTCTCTAGTTTTCTTCAGGTACGTGCCTATGCTAATGCAGTGACCCCTAACCACTGGTTTGTGGGCGTCCCAGAGAGTATTTACCTGAAGATCTGGGCTTTTGTTTAGTGAAAAATACTCTGTGATGTATTTAGAGATCGACTCGATTGAGTCTTGGAAACCCAAGAGGGATTCATTCATACGCCAGTGAAAACAGGTTGGGGCTTCCTGAGGGGCAAGGACTTTCATAAAAACCGGGGAGTGGTCTGACAGGTGTATAGAACCTATAGATGGATCTCTGCATAGATGTACATGTTCCTTGGAAACAAGCAGGTAATCCAGTCTATGGTAAGTGCCATGTACAGAGGAGTAGAATGTGAAATCCAGAGTATCGGGATGGTGAGACCTCCACACATCTATCAGATGCAACTCCCATAGTAGATTCCTAATTACTTTTAAAGATTTGCTGGAATGGGATGACTTGTGGGAGGAGACATCAAGTTGTGGCATTAAAGCTACGTTGAAATCGCCCCCTGCAATTACCAGACCCTCCTGGAAGGATTCTATGGTAGGGAATATGTCTGAGAACCAGCGGGATTGGTTCGAGTTAGGGGCGTATAAGTTGATAAAAGTGTAGATCTGTGACCCAATGGAGCCTTTAAGTAGTATGAACCTTCCCTCCGGATCTAGTATCTGGCTAATAAACTTGAAAGGGATTTTCCTTTGTAGCCCTATGCTGACCCCACTAGAAGCAGAGGAATTACCTCCACAATGGTACCAGTTGGAGTAGTGGGAGAAGCGCATGTCAGGGTAGCGGTTGAATCTAAAATGGGTCTCTTGTAGAAATATCACCCCAGCTCCGGCCTTTCTTAGAATGGCAAAGATTTGGCTCCGTTTTGAGGGGGAGTGAAAACCCTTGACATTGTAAGAAGTTACCAATAGGTCAGCCATTAAGACATGTGAGGGTGTAGTTACCTTGTAGCCGGTGATATTTTCCCCAAGAGAGCATTTCAAACTTGTGGAGGTCCGCTGTCTGGTACATCACGGTATTCGCTAGAGAAAGGAGATCTCTCCATGGCAGTGGTGGAGACCAAGACCCTGGACGGGGTATAAGGGTAAAAGAAGAAAAAGTAAACAAAACATAACAAGTTAAACAAACATCACACAAGTGAACAGACATATCGGGGTATGTCATACAAAGTGAGGAGGTGTGTAGGAGGTCTTTAGACCGGTTAGGAGACCGTATAACGCCCAGGTAAGGGCCACGATCGGGTACTAGCATGGATACGTAACTTTCCCAATAAGAAAAAACATCATAAAGTCGCTACGGTGACTAGGCCCAGCTAAGGCGTCCCGAGAACTAGAGGCACACAGAGAAATGCCTACATCTGACACAGTCATGGCAGCGTTATACAGGACCCTCTACTGTTCCTGAGATAAGCTCCTCGGAGTGAGATGATGTCCTCTCTTCTTGGAGCGGGAGGACTTCGGAGTACGGAGGATTTCAAACGGGACCACGCTAGGAATATCTGGTAGGATGCCAAGGTCCTGGAAGAGTTCCCAGTTTTCAATCGGCATAGGGGACACATTCAGCAGTTCATATACCGCTGTGAGATCTGTGAAGGAGGAAACGTTGACCCTTTTGCCTGCGTACGAGAAGGTGAGTCCAAACGGGTAGGCCCACCGGTACAGGACTTTGTTAGATCAAAGCCAATCTGTCAGGGGCTTGAGGGATCGGCGTTTCTTCAAAGTTGACGGTGCCAAATCCTGGAAAACCTCGATCTTGGAGTCTTCATAAGCTAAATCCGGGTGGTTGCGCGCTGAGTCCAGAATTGCAGCTTTAACCGGAAAGTTAAGGAACCTGCAGATGATATCTCTGGGTGGCTCTGTGGGCTTTGGTTTGGGCCTCAAGGCTCTATGCGCTCTTTCTATGATGATCTCCTGCGGGTGATCAGGCCCCAGCAGTGAGCCGCAGATTTCGATGATGGCGGCTGACACTTCGCCAGGGGGGACCGTTTCTGGCACTCCCCTGAAACGCAGGTTGTTTCGGCGTCCCCTGTTCTCCTGATCCTCCAGCGAATTATGGAGGTCATTCAGGTATGTAGCGCAGCGCCGTAGGGAATCAGATACCGACGTCTGGTGATTAAGGATCGCTGCCTGGCGCGTCTCCAGGACCTCCACCCGCTCCCCCACGTGTCTCACCTCTTGCCTGCATGCGGACATCTCCGCTAAGATCGGCTCCAGTATTCTATTCAGAGCCCGGTCAAGGTATTTTCTTGTGAGCGGGAGGTCAGCGGTGGGATGGGAGCTTTCTGAGTCGCTTTCCCCCTCCGATGGTGCAGACGCGCGCTTCAGGGCTTTGGGTTGCGGGGTCGGCGCCATCTTAGGTTCTCTGGAGGCGATCGTGGAAGCAGCCTTCTTTAGGAATTTCTCCATATCTCCGCCAGATGCTTGGTTCTTGGAAGGTGCAGGAGTGTCACCTTGCCTTGCGTTCCCGATCTTGACCATTTTCTGCTGTAATTAGCTAATGTTAGCTGGCGTTAGGGACGAGTCTCCACACAGAGCAGAGAGCTATGCGACCATCTCCATCCGGCGCTAGCTCCGCCCCCCGGCGATCTTTGTCATTTTTGACCCAGCTACTCCTGTATGTACTCATTCGCTAATTAATTTATTCCCTACAGGTCTTCTTCACTTTTAATTTTTCCTCACACACGAATATGCACCTTCCTTTTCATTATACTTTTCACTTCCACGCTTGTGGTCTTTCCCACATTCTATTTTATTTTATTTTAATTAGTGATTTTCACCTTCACATTTTTTCCTCTTTAGGTTTGACACACGGCTGGGCTTGAGAACAGGGTCCTCATTATGATATATTTTCACACATTTTTTGATGTGTATATATATATTCTTTATGACTATCTTATTGGTTTTCCTGTAGGGATATATATTATTTATATTATTGGTGTTATGATTATAGTAATTATAATATTTATTCACAGAACTATTTAATCATGCTTTTTTGTATACACAGGATGGGAGTTTTGGGTCTTATTTATTATAATTTTCTATATCTATGTCTACCTCTCAGGATTGTAATTGGATATCTTTAAGAACATGTCCCCTTTTAGGCATGACATCACCACATCGTATCGACCTTTACCCCATTGTATAAGAACATGATATAACACATCGATTGTACTCATGACTTTGCGCCCTTATTCGATAGGTCGTATCGTGTAGTATATACTGCCCAGGTCCTCATTCTCTCCTTACTCCTTCTTCCTTCCCTGCTCCGTGTGACGAGCAGATCGTGCACTCCACCATTTCTAGTGGAGCGCACGATGTGTTCCACCATGCGGTCCATTGCTGCATCTGGTTTCCGGTCATGTGTTCTTCGCTGCGTACCACAGGTCCGGACATCTAGCGGCATACCCGTTTTTCACATTGGGGCACCTACTGATAATAATATTGAGCTATATACATATATGTCTGCTTAATTATATGGTGCCACTGGATTCCATGGTTTCTCTAATCTTTAATATACGGCTGTGATCTGACAGGTGGAACGCATATGCGTTCCACCTGTGAACTATGTGGACTTCCTACTTCCGGTTTCCGGTTATACTTCGTCCTGTATGTCTCTACATGGAGTTCAACTAATTGATTCTTCTGCTGCACAGGTGAATTTGATTTCAATTTTATCCATTACTACATATAAGGAAAAGCCCCAGCATTTGGCTCTTCACCCCTGAGGAAGCCGGATTGCTCCGGTGATACGCGTTGGGCGCTTTCTCACTTTTCCAGGTCCACTGCACCAGCTGCTCATGTAGGTTTGGCCCTCTTACTCTGACCCCATTTTGGTCTGTTTGCATTGCTAGTGGTCTTACCTTATGTAACATTTGCTTTATGCTTGATATTGGATGTCTATACGCTGGTTTGTAATTTACATGCCTATGGTCGGGCAATTCAGTGGACCTGTATGTGCTGGTTACATATTATCTATTGCATACCGCACCTTGTTCTAATTGTATACAATTTTTTTTATGTGTCTGTTGGTGTATCTAATAAACTTTATATATTTTTTATACTGATTTATTGTCGGATGTGCATTTATGGGGTGGTTCTGGTGACTCTCTCTTGGGTCAGGTGATAATGTTATATGTTCTTTTCACCGCCCCTTGCACTCCGTATATTATTTGGTGTGCCCCCTGATATGGTTATCTCATTGTATCGTTTTGGGTTGAATCATATTCTCCCCTTTCTGAGGGAGTGGCACCCCCTTGTGCAGCTTGTTTTAATTCTAATTTATTCTATTTCATTGTGTTTTATTTACTTGTATATTTTTGTGCAGTGACATTGTTATGGCGGCTTCATTGGAGGCTAGAGAAGCCAACGTCAATTATTTGTTAACGAGGTGGATGAGACACAGTTGTCAATCACTGATGATGTGGTTAGGTCAAGTCAGGAGGATGGGGATAAGAAAGTGGAAGAGGGGGGCGGAGTCTGACTGCTGACCTGAGCAGACGCATGTAGGAGAAGCTCCTCTCCATGCAATCCTGCAAGCTGGTATATCTCGCACTATATCCCACTAAAGTATGGGGAAAGTTGGCAGATTCGTCCCTAAAGACAAATCCGACTCTCTAAACCAGATCGAGGGGCCTCAGATATGGAGAAGTACTTAAACAAGAAGCCCTCTGGCGCTGTGAGCGGAGCGTCCAAGATGGCGCCGCATGAACCAGACGACTGGTCACAGGACGCTGATCGTGCTATCGGAGGCCTGGAAGACGGGCCACAGCTCACAGGCATAGCGCCCATATCAAGGAGGTTCCTCCAACAAGCCCTCTCATCGGCTATTGCTCCAGTGCTACACGACCTTCAAGAAATCAAATCCGACATTAAACAGATCGGACATCGTGTAGAGGCATTGGAAGGAAATCAAGCGGCCATATTATCCTTTACCCGCTTTTTGGGAGAAAACACAGTGGCCTGCATGGACTCCTTAGACACAGCCTTCTCCCTCATCGAAGATCAGGAGAACCGCAGCAGGCGGAAAAATATTCGGCTGCGCGGCATACCGGAACTGATCCCACACGAGGACTTACCTGAGGCGGCAGCCGCCATCTTTGCCATCCTCCTGGGTACAGAGAACGCAGCAGACATAGAAATTGAACGAATTCACCGATCGCTCAGACCGAAACCCAAGGATACTGAGAACCCTAGGGACGTCATCTGTGGTTTGCTGAAATACACAGACACAGCGGCCTTGCTGAAAGCGGCTAGGGAGCAAAAAGATCTCACCTACGAGGGGGCCACGATCCTGTTGTTCCAGGACTTGGCGCCAACAACGCTGAACAAAAGAAGAGTTCTCCGACCCCTTACAGATCACCTGCGGCACATCAAGACACCATATAAATGGTTGTTCCCCTTTGGCCTAACGTTTGCGGTCGGGGGCAGGAGGTGCACCATTCGGGTCCCAAAAGATCTAGCTGCGGCCCGGGAGCTACTCCAGACCACCCCGCTGGACTTCCCATCGTGGCTACCCTCGGCGGAGACCGGGATACCGCTACCAGATTTGTTTTTTTAAAAGGAACAATAGGCACCCAACCTGTAACCCTAGCGAGCCTCTACAGCCCTAACAGGGGTCAGAAAGCCTGGATCTCGCAGGCATTGCAAGCTTTTAAGGCCTTTGCCGAGGGTATCTGTATTGTTGGCGGGGACCTTAATGTGGCCCTTAATCCTAGTATTGATACCTCAGACGGTTCAACTCAGCAAACACAGAGAACCTTGGGTCGTATCAATTCGTGCATTTCAGACGCTAACCTGACTGATGCCTGGCGCTTAATACACAGACAGGGACTATACTTTTTTCTCTGCCCCCCATAATGTTTATAAAAGACTGGATTACCTCCTGATTTCGAACTCATGCATTGACATGGTAAAGCAGGCAGTGATTGATCCTATTACAGTTTCGGATCATGCTCCGGTGTCAGTAGTTATACATATCTCTAGCCTACCCTCCCATAGTAAACAATGGAGACTTAACGAGACGTTGCTAGATAAGAAGGAGGTAGTGGAGGCACTGTCACGGAGGCTGTCGTGGTTTTTCGAGGAGAACTTAACTCCAGATGTTCCTTTAACGACTGTCTGGGAAGCACATAAATCTGTTATGAGGGGAGAATTCATAGCTTTGGGTTGCAAAATTAAAAGGGATAGGCAGCAAACAATACAGTCCCTACTCAATCGGATTACTGAGATTGAAAGTCTCCATAAAAGATCTAGAGCCTTACAGGCTCAACAAGAGCTCCTCCTCATGAGAGCGAAACTGAAAGACCACCTAAATATATGCCATGCCAGGGCGTATCAATATGCGCAGTTCCGGTTTTTCTCTCATGGGGACCGAGGTTCGAAGTTGATGTCTGCTCTTGTCAAGCAAAGGAAAGAATCTATGTATATCCCTAGCATAAAATCTACGGATGGTAAATCTCTGCATAGAACGGCAGATATAGATGAGGAGTTCCAGAAATTTTATCAAAACCTATACAGGCTAGATGATAGTGCTAACCGCTCAGACTTAACCACAGATTCTGTACTAGATGACTTTCTGTCTCAACTAGATCTGCCCCATCTTAGCAGGGAAGAGGGATCCTTACTGACTGTTCCAGTTACTGAGGAGGAAGTGGGGAAAGTCCTGAAATCAATGCCTATGGGGAAATGCCTTGGACCGGACGGTTTTCCATTGGGGTACTACAGGAAATTTACTAATGTTCTATGCCCGCAACTCACGACTTGGTGTAATTCTCTTCTCACAGGTGGACGCCTTCCTACCCAATCTCTAGAAGCTACGGTGACTATCTTGCCTAAACCTGGGAAGGACCACACGCTCTGCGGGAGTTACAGGCCCATATCTCTCCTGAATGTCGACATAAAGATCTGGGCCAAAATCTTGGCCTCTCGTCTTAGCTCCTTTCTCCCTAAATTGATCCACCCTGATCAAGCTGGTTTTGTGCCGGGAAGGGAGGGGCACCATAACTCCTGCAGAGTCGTTACGGCCATTCAGTGGGCAAAGAAGCAAGGTACACCTCTGACTTTTCTGAGTGTTGATGCGGAGAAGGCCTTCGACCGGGTGAACTGGAAGTTCATGAGGAAGACATTACAGAGGTTTGGTATCCCTGAACAATTTCAAAGGGCTGTTATGACCCTTTACACCAATCCGAGTGCTAAAATTAGCGTAAATGGCACTTTATCACCTTCTTTCCCCATACATAATGGCACCAGACAGGGATGCCCACTATCCCCCGCTCTATATATAT
Organism: Bufo gargarizans; assembly: GCF_014858855.1. Lineage (NCBI taxonomy): Eukaryota > Metazoa > Chordata > Amphibia > Anura > Bufonidae > Bufo > Bufo gargarizans. The sequence goes on along the minus strand of NC_058084.1, from coordinate 286,326,164 downwards.
TAGTGATGGAGACCCTCCTACAAGCCATTAGAGATCATCCAGGTATAAGAGGTGTTAGGGCCAAGAATGATACAATTGAATATACCAATGTTGCGTATGCTGATGACCTTTTGGTAATGGTCTCTAACCCGGTCGAGGCCTTCCCGCATCTCCTATCTCTATTTGAAGTTTTTGGTAGGGTTTCTAACTATAAAGTGAATTACACCAAGTCGGAGGCCATGAACATTACAGCTCCATCAAAAAGTGTGTCCTCCCTTAAGGCCACGGCACCCTTCCTATGGCAGACCTCCCACATTACGTACCTGGGAGTTAAGATCCCGTCGGACCCAAAAAACATTTTCCAACTGAATTATACACCCCTTTTGTCTGAAGTGCAGCACTTATTGGGCCCTCTCCGCATTCCATACACCTCATGGATGGGGAGAAAGAACTTGCTGAAGGCCTTTGTACTGCCTAAAATACTTTATGTCATGCAGATGCTGCCTGTCTTCCTTCCCTCCTCATTTTTTACTCAGATAAGGAGATTGTTTTCTACTTACCTATGGGGGGGAGAGGAGCCAGGATAGCGCATAACAGATTAATCTTGAGGAAGACTCAGGGAGGGTTTGCACTGCCAGACGTACAGTTATATTACCAAGCTATACATCTTAGACGGTGGATGCAACTCCACGTTCCTAATTACTCTACGTTGGGCACTGATTTAGAGATACTCCAACTTTCTCAACTGCAGAGAGCCGCACTGTGGGGTCTGACCTCCACTTCCCTACACAGCCATACGCTGCTTAAAGGCACTAGTCTGGTGATTAAGCAACTTAACAAGGATGGCAAGTTACTAGGCAATCCCTCACTAGTCATGTCTGCAGATTTAGCTCCTTACGCTGCAAGACCTAAGATAGCAAGCGCATCACCGGCGTGGAGCGCCCTTAGAGATTTCACTGTCAAAATGCTCCTAGATGAGGCCTTGGGTGAATTGTCTGCTGAACACCCTCTGCGTCTGGCTGTGCGATCCTGCAATTTCCTAGGCTTAGCCGACTTTAAGTTAGTCAGCAAGATTTTACTAGGGAAATTAGCCCACAAACAGGAATTGACATGGTTCGGAAAAATTTTAACCTCCAGCTCACCGCACAGAAGAGCGATCTCTTTATTCTATCTAGGGCTAAATGTCCCCAGTACTACCGATGTCCCCCTATTCTTGAGAACCTGGGAGTCAGAACTAGACAGGACCTTCTCGGAGACAGACGTTCTCCGCCTTTATGCACACTTGCGTGGCTTTTCTAGGTGTGTCAAGATTCAGGAGCATTCCTTTAAGGTACTCACCCAATGGTATATGACACCAAAACAACTGTTCCTTAGAGGCCTTAGTCCTAGTGACCGTTGTTGGAGATGTGAGACCGGGGAGGGCACTCTCACATATTTTCTGGTCCTGCCCTAAGATTCAGCCTATCTGGGCTGCAGTATCCAAAACCATTAACCTGATTACGCACAAGGTGATACCTTTGTCTCCAGAGTTGGTCCTGCTGTGGCTGCCCACTACAGAGCTATCCCCCTCCAAAAGTAATTTAGCCACACAACTGATCCAGGCCGCGAGGCTAATAATCCCCCAGAGATGGCTCAGTACCGAACCACCTACTCTCCTACAATGGGTGAATAAGGTTGATCACATACAACGTCTCGAGGAACTGGCTAGCTGGGAGTCTAGAACTCATGAGAAACACGTCAAAGTGTGGAACCCTTGGTTATCAACCGCAGTGACAGCTCAATAAAGGTCATTTGACCCTATCATCCTGTACTGCTACACTTTACCCTAATGCAGTGTTCTTGCATCTACCCATATGCTGTGCTTAGAGATCCAGTTTATGGTTTGGTTTGTTAGTAAGGTCGTTTGCCTTGCTGTTTACCATCAAGTTAAAATGTCCCCGCAGACTAAGTGACATGTGCAGGCACACTCTTATACGCACAAGGTGTACACCCGCAGGGACACACAAGAGCCTATATTTGTATATGTTATGTTGCATTGGAATGTAGCATGTTGGGTCTCTGTCTCAACGCAATTTTTGTCCATACTGCTTGTATTGCTTATGGGATGTGTCTATCCCCTTTGTGGCTTTTATTTGATGTACTTGTGGCTTCTTGCTCTGAGTAGGTACGGTCACTTTGTATGTGCTGTCTGCTTCTTTTCAATAAAAAGAAAATTGACAAGAAAGTGGAAGAGGAGGTGGTGGATGATGAGGTCACTGACCCAACTTGGGAAGGTGAAAAGCCAAGCGAGGAAAGCAGTACAGATGAGGAGGTATCTGCAGCACTACAACAAGCTTTAAGAGGCAGTAGTGTGGCAAAAGGGGGAAGTCGGTCCACACCAAACAGGCCCACAACCGTTACATGGAGCACCCACATGCGTAAATCTCCCTTGCCAAGGGGTAGGTGTTCCACAGTATGGCACTTTTTTGAGGAAAGTGCAGCCGACAAAAGAGTGGTAGTTTACAACCTGTGCAGTACCAAAATGAGCTGGGGCGCGAACACCAGCAACCTTACCACCAACAGCATGATTCACCACATGGCATCCAAGCACCTTAATTAGTGGGAAAAACGCCTTGGTACACAATCTGGGTCTGTGAGTCACACCACTGTCTCCTCTTCCCCTGTGTTACGCATTGCTGGCCAATCCCCTGTCGAAGGCGCAGGGCCGGATGCCACTTGCTCTGCACCTGGCCTTCGCATGCAACATCAGTAACTACATCCACTTCCCTGTCCCAGTGTAGCGTCCAATTGTCCTTACCCCAGGCATTTGAACGCAAGCGGAAACACCCAGCCACCCACCCACAAACATCCATAGCGCAAATTTCAAAATTACTGGCCCTTGAAATGTTGCCATATAGGCTTGTGGAGACTGAGGCCTTCCACAGCCTGATGTCGGCAGTCGTCTCTCTGTACGTAGTCCCCAGCTGCCACAATTTTTCATGGTGTGCTGTGCCCGCCTTACACCAATATGTGTCCCAGAAAATCCACAGCTTCAGCCGCTCTGTCAACGCTGCAGCAGCACTTGGGGCTTCCAGCTCACCGACTGTTGTGTGACATGAGCACGTGCTGGAACTCTACGTTCTACATGTTGTCGAGGCTTTGTGAGTAGCAGAGGGCAGCTGTGGAATACCGGCTGCAGCATGGTCGTCGCCTTTCGAGTCAACTTCCACTATTCACAAGCAAGGAGTGGGCATTGATGGCAGACCTCTGTGAGGTTTTAAGAAAGTTTGATTAATCCACACAGATGGTTAGTGGCGAGAACACTGTAATCAGCGTAAGCATCCCACTTCTGTGTCTACTCAAACGATCACTGCTCACAATGAAGGACGACACTCTGAATGTGGTAGACGTGGAAATGGGGGAGGAAGTGTGGGTAATAGCCAGACCATCCACATTTCGTCTTCTCAGCGCGAATTGGACCATAAGGAGGAGGAGGAGCTGTAGACAGTTGCCTCTGCTACAGAGGGTACAACCGACGGAACTTTAATTCCATCAGTTCAACGTGGATGGGCACAAGGGGATGAAGAGGAGGATGAGGAGATTGAGAGTCACCCTGACGTCGACATAGGCGTTTTGCCTGTTGGTACTCTGGCACACATGGCTGACTTCATGTTAGACCGCCTTTCCCGTGACCCTTGCGTTATATGCATTTTAGATAACACGGATTAAGTGTTCACCCTTCTCGACCCCCGCTACAAAGAGAACTTCTCATCTCTCATTCCTGTGGTGGAGAGGGCAAGTAAAATGGTGCAATACCAGAAGGTCCAAGGACAGTTCCAACAAAGGCAGGGCAACACTGTCCAAGGCATGGGACACTTTCATGACACCCCACCAGCAACCGCACCCTGATACGCGATCTACTGTCCCAAGGAGGGAAAAACTTTTGGAAGATGGTGAAGGAAAACCTAGCAGACTGTGTCAGCGTCCTCAATGATCCCTCGGTGACTTACAACTACTGGGTGTCCAAGCTGGAGACGTGGCACGAACTTGCACTCTATGCCTTGGAGGTGCTGGCCTGCCCTGCCACCAGTGTATTGTCTGAGCGTGTATTTAGTGCTGCCGGTGGCATTATAACAGATAAGCGTATCCGCTTGTCCAATGACAATGCTGACAGGTTGACTCAGATAAAAATGAACAAGGCCTGGATTACTTCTGACTTCTCAATTCTACCAGAGGAAAGCTGAGCTAATGAGGAACAAAAACGCAATTTAAATGTATGCTTTATAAAGTACTCAATCCACAAGATTCAGATGCACCCTTTTCACTGCAAAAAAGGGTATATGTTTAAATCTTGTTTTCTCCTCCTCCTCCTCCTCTTCCATACAGTATATATGCCCTCACTACAATGTTTTATAGGGTCCGTTCACCTTCAGGCCTTTAATTTCAATGTTTTATATGGTCTGCTCACCTTCAGGCCCTTACCAAGAATGTTTTATACCGTCTGCTCACCGGTAGGCCCTCACCTGTAATGTTTTATGCGATCTGCTCACCTACAGGCCCTCACATATAATGTTTCAGAGCGTCAGCTGAACAGCAGGCCCTCACATATAATGTTTTAGAAGGTTAGCTCAGCAGCAGGCACTCGCCCCAAAATTTTTATAGGGTCACCAGCATGCCCTCGCTCCGAATGTTTTGGAGGGTTACCAGCAGGCCATCAAGGATAATTTTTCAAGGGTGTATTTTTATAGGGTCACCAGCATGCCCTCGCTCCGAATATTTTGGAGGGTCACCAGCAGGCCATCAAGGATAATTTTCAAGGGTGTATATGATGGCCTCCTTGTTTTCTCATCCTCTTCCTTTTCCATACAGTATATATGCCCTGTATGGGTTTTCTCATCCTCCTCCTCCTCTTCCATACAGTATATATGCCCTCACTACAATGTTTTATAGGGTCTGCACACCTTTAGGCCTTCAATTCCAATGTTGTATACGGTCTGCTCACCTTCAGGCCCTCACCTCCAATGTTTTATACTGTCTGCTCAGATGGATGTCCTTGCTAAAGGGTTGAATTTCACAATCACACCAAGAACCATACCAATAGTTGATATTATTTCAGCCACTGAAGCCTCAATGCACAGCAACAAAAGTACCACAGGGTGAGGCTGAACAACTTTGCCTTAAAGTGTCTGCAGCTCTGGCCAGTGCCAAACCACCTCCTTCAAACTTGACTAGAGAAGAAAGGAAGGTGGTTACATCCCTGAAGAAAGACACAAACATCACCATCCTGCCTGCGGATAAAGGAAGATGCGCGGTTGTACTTAATACATCTGACTACGATGCAAAGGTGACCACACTCCTGGATGATAACAATACATATGAGGCCCTAAGACGAGACCCAACCAGTGGCTACAAGAAGAAGGTTATAGAACTACTACAACATGTATCATCGCCTCTACCCTGGGGAAGCCCCTCCATGTATTTATGGACTTCCTAAGATAGATAAGGATGGGACCCCTTTCAGGCCGATTGTCAGCAGCATCAACTCTGTGACCTACAATGGGGCAAAATACTTAGCCAGAATCCTAGCACCCTTGGTTGGAAACAGACAATATACACATACAGAACTCTCAGGATTTCACCACTAAAATCCAGAACTTGGCATTGGGCACAAAAGAAACAATGGTCTCCTATTATTCTACATCCCTCTTCACATGCATACCCACTACAGAGGCAATTTAAACAGTCAGGAAGCAGTTGCTACTAGACAACACCTTAGGCTACAGAACAGAACTTAGCCCAGACTAAGTATGTGCCTTACTGGACCTTTGTCTGAGTGCCACCTACTTCAAGTATAAGGACAAGTTCTAAAAGCAAAAACATGACTGTGCTATGGGATCACCAGTCTCACCTATTGTAGTGAACCTGTATATGGAGGAAGTAGAAAGGAAAGCCCTGACCACTTTCAATGTAATTACACCGAGTCATTAGTTCAGATATGTGGATGACACTTGGGTTAAAATTCATAAACAAGAGTCACAGGCTTTCAGCGACCACATCAACTCAGTGGATCATAACATCAATTTCACGCGGGAAGATATGCAGAACAACAAACTGGCGTTTCTGGACTGTCTTATAACAGTGGAAGAGCGAAGGAAGCTGGGAATAGAGGTCTATCGAAAACCAACACACACAGACCAGTACCTGCTATTTTATTCCCACCATCCTCTAGACCACAAACTGGGAGTCATCCAGACTCTACACCACCCGCCAGAGAAAATCCCCACCAGCACAGAGGCCAAGGCGAAGGAATTCAAACACCTCAGAGAGGCACTTAAATCTTATGGGTATCCAGATTGGGCCTTTGTCAAAACAGAAGGAAGGAGAAGAAAGAGCCTCAAGACTACCAGTGAGGGCGAGAAGCATGTCAGATGCAAGAATATGATTATCACATATGTAGCTGGGGTGTCTGAGAAACTCAAAAGGATTTTTAATAAACTGTCTGCTATAAACCCAGCAACACACTGAGGCAAAAACTGGTTCACCCAAAAGACCCAACACCTAAACACAAGATGGACAACATTGTGTATGCATTCCAGTGAAATTAGGAATGCTCAGAACTGTATATCGGTTAAACAAAACAACAACTACATCAGCATATGGCTCAGCATAGAAGAGCCAAAACCTCTGGTCAAGATTCAGCCGTGTACTTACATCTAAAAGAAACAGGTCACACCTTTGAAGACAGTCAAGTACTTGTTTTGGATAAGGTGTCTAGACACCTTTCTCTGGGAGGTCATATCACCTACTGACTCCAATTAGGATAATGGAATCAACACCCCATGCTGGGTATAATTACCAGATGTGGATTCAGTTACATATTTATTCCCAGAGAATTCTTGTACAGTCACTCAGAATTGAGAAAGCTCGTTGGAAGAACGAGTGAAACATTTTCAAGAAATCTACAGTAAGTCCAGTTGCCTTGATTTATTCTTTACAGACATAAAAGTAACGTTTTTGCTGCGACCACAAATCCGTTTGTAGTAATACAGGCTAATTTTAAAGCGGGTTATCCAGGAATTGATAATGATTTACTATCCTCAGGATAGTTCTTCATTATCACTTGGGAGAGGAAGGGTTCCAGCTCTCCTACCGATCACCTGTTACTGGGAGCCGACTGCTCAGCTGGTGCCCTTGCAGCTCCCCAACCACAGCACCATACATTTTTTTCTTGTACATTTATTTATGTACCTCCTGAGTCCCCTATGAGCCTACAAGCCCCCCCAGCACATCACTAACATCAGCAGCAAGGAGTTAATAATGCCCCCCAAAATGCCTGCACACCTTACTTACCTCATTCCCCGTCACCCGCATTGCTCCTGATACCCGCACAGCCGCCACTGCCTCTCTCCCGTCACACAAATGAAAACATTCAGTGACATGGGGGGGAAGGGGAGTCAATAGCAGGCAACATTTTTTTATTGATACCATTTTGGAGTATGTGTGACTTTTTGATCACATTTTATTATATTTTTGGGGTAAGATAAGTGATGAAAAAATGGCGCTGGTAGCAAAGGGGTTAAGATGTGGGGGATAGGCTATGTCGGGTTTTAGCACAGTGGACATAGGCAGGAGGAGCGATGTGTCCACTGTCCTGTGCCCACTCTGTTAAAGCCTGACATAGCCCATCTATGCCCGGCTTTACCAAAGCAGGCAGGCAGGAACAGTGATGTGTTTTTTAAGTTACTGCAGCAAAGTTGGTTAATAAAAAATAAATAAAAAGATTTATCCCTAACAGTATTAGTAGGTCATGTATACATGTCTTTATTGGCAAATGGGGGTGTGGCAGTGGAGGAGCCAGGACAGGAGATGGGATGGGCCAGGGGTGGGTAGTGGGCGCAGTTAGGGGGCCCAATTCAGATTCTTGCTATGGGGCCCAGTGATTTCTATGTACGCCCCTGGTTTTTGGTTTATATTTTAATATAACAGTTGGATTACAGTTTTCCGGATCCAGTACTGCCGGAGTTCTCCGGATCCAGCACTTCTAGATGCTACCAGAATGCCCGCCAGCCCTATTAACTATAATAAACTGGAGAGGGATCTGGCAGGTAAGTAAGCATTTATGGGGTCATTTATCAAACTGGTGTAAAGTAGAACTGGCTTAGTTGCCCATAGCAAAGATTCCACCTTTCATTTTTGACAGCACCTTTGGAAAATGAAAGGTGGAATCTGATTGGTTGCTGTGGGCAGCTAAGCCAGTTCTACTTTACACCAGTTAGAAGATTGACCTCTAATAAAGAGTAGTGAAGTCATCTATCAGAGGTAACTGGTTTCCTCCTAAAACTGGACAACCCCTTTAAATATGTTTAGTTGGCTATGTACTTCCATTCTGTCACTAAGGACGCCATGTTATCTGAAATGTTTAGGGCACCTGTACACGTTGCCGAATTTTCATGGTTTTTTTCTGCATAGATTCCCATGCACTTGTGATAGTCTATGGCCTGCATAACGGATCTGTCCCATTCCCGATATGCAGAAAAGGACTCCCCTGCATAACAGAAACGTGACAGATCAGTTATGCAGCCCATAGACTTCTATGACAGAATGAATAATGGAATGCCTCTAAAGGCATTCCTTTATGCATTCCGTCATAGAATTGCATTATGGTCCGTGGTAACGGAATCCATAACATAATTCTGGTTTTACCACCAAACGAAGCGTGAGCGAATTTCAAAATATGAAATTCGCTCAACATTAGTTATAATGTGGCGGGGGACCCCTATGAATATGAAGACACTTTAAAAAATGGGGAGCCAATAATATTTACTATAGATTTCTGTTGGTAGCACATCAGAGCTGGGGCCTTACCCATCTGATATCTCTTATGTGACCAGAGTCTAACTCCTACTAGACTGCCTATGTGATCAGAGTCTAACTCCTACCAGACTGCTGGAGCGAAGATGCCATTCACAGAAGTTGAAAAACATTTCACTGCAAGTATCTGGCTGGCGGCCAAATGAACGACACACCCCAAAACTTATTTTCCCAAAAATACAACAAAGTAATGGATTCTTGTGGCTCTTAAATTGTGGCCCAAATGCTGAATGGATGCTTAACAAAGGAGATGCATGGATGGGATTTTTTATAGCACTGGCGTATAGATCCTCCCTGCAACAACTCCATTCTAGTCAGTTTAGTAGTCACCAGCTGGAATGGAGGTGCTTTATGGAGGACCTCCCTGTTGCAACTACCACCTGCCCAGAATTGATGAACCTCCCTTCAGCAACTCCGTACCAGTCATTTCAGGAGTGAACCAGCTAGAATGGAGTTGCTGTATGGAGGACCTCCCTGTCGCAACTACCACCTGCCCAGAAATGATGAACCTCCCTTCAGCAACTCCATTCCAGTCATTTCAGTACTGAACCAGCTAGATTAGAGTTGTTGAATGGAGGACCTCCCTGCAGCAACTACTGCCTGCCCAGAAATGATGAACATCCCTTCAGCAACTCCGTTATAGTCATTTAAGTACTGAACCAGCTAGATTGGAGTTGCTGTATGGAGGACCTCCCTGTAGCAACTACCACCTTAGAGATGTAAACCTCCTGGCACTCTGGAAAATGCTGCTTGGAGTCGAGTTCCCACCCCATATATAATAAAGAAAATACTCCAGCACTGTGCGTCAAGGCTTGTTTATTTGAAATGCGGCGTCGTAACAATGTGACGTTTCGGCCAGAACGACCTTTATCAAACTATGTGACAAAAATTCTAAGAAACAACAATTACAATAGTGCATAAAATCCAACACATGGTGAAAATTATAAGTCATGACAGTGTTGGATAATAGAAAATACAGATGCCATATAGAAAGCGTCATATACAAGAAAAAACAGTAAAAAAAACTGAAAAAAGCTGAGGAAAATAGAAAAAAAACTAGTTAATTTACATAGCAGGGTGAGTATAACACTCATAAAGTCAAGGGAGACCTGTGGGGATGAAGATCAGTATACTGTTGTTAAGGACAAATTCTAGGTATTTAGCATGATAAGTATATCTAACACAATGAATATATATAAAACATAGGGTCGGGGAAGACCTATAGAAGTGCAAATACTGCATGAAACTATTGAGGGCATGACTTCAGGTGGTGTCGGGCTGACCATAGGAGGTAGAGGTGTCCGCCTATGGAGCAGGGTCGTTGCGGGTGTATATCTCAATGGAGTTCCTAGCCATAGTGACTATATGGGTGAGTAGCTGAGTCAGTAGATAAACAAGCAGGCTAGGGCAGTGTGTTAATATGCAATAGGTTGACCAAATGCCGCTGTAAGGAAAAACGCCAATGGATGCTGCGCTGTAAAGTAAGTAGCGGGTGTCCACACGCTGGATGAAGAAGCGCATCCATGTGTGGAAATGGCGCCCTTAAATAGGGAGGGGGTGGGTCAGGAGGGCAGTTATGACTAACGGTGCAATGTATGTAGAGCACTTAGGCTCTCTTCCAGTCCGGAAGTGGTGTGTTCCACCATTTGCGTGTCAGGCCTCTCCTAGGCTGGTGTAGGGCAGATGTGACGTGCGGAGCGCATGTCAGGAGAGCATTTAGTCTCTACTCTGATCCGGAAGTGGTGTGTTCCACCACTTGCATGTCAATGCCTCTCCTAGGCTGGTGGTGCGCAGACTCAGTATGTAGAATTTAGTCTAGATAGCGCAAGCGTAGTACGGGCATTGGAACTAATGGTAGTAATGAGGTGGTGTTTAAGGAGAAAAAAGAAAATGAAAAGTTGGCCATGTATATAGGGGAAAAAACAAGGTAGAAAAAGGGGATATGTACTGACGAGTCGATATAGGGAAATAGATATGGTACCTAGGGGGCTGTATATGTAGAGTCTATAAATGTGATGAAAAGGATATCAAACCATGAAACAAGCCTGATTGTCTTTAAATAACCTGGGGAGAAATGGAGAGGTACATTATTAAAAAGGACACAATGATATATATGTACATACACAAAAAGCATGATGTTATCCTTAAGAAAGAGTCAATATGTGGCATAATGGTTACGTGAAGCTCTGTATTTCATAGTCTCTATTGAGCCCCTTTGGCTCCAGACAGTCCAACTTGTGGATCCAGAAAGCTTCTCTCTTTTTTAGTTGTATGACCCGATTGTATCCCCTTCTGTGTGGTAAAATTTGCTCTATTACCTGGTATTTAAGTTGTGCTAAGTTATGGCCCGCAGCCTCAAAATGAGCCAGTACTGGGAGTAGGAGATTTTTAAGTCGAACGGATGACTTGTGTTGGCATATACGGTCTCGGATCTTTTGTGTTGTTTCTCCCATGTAGATTTTACCGCATGGGCATTTCAGTAGGTATACCACGAATGATGATTCACACGTAAAGAAGCCTTTTATAGGGAAGCTTCTTCCTGACTGGGGGTGATAAAAGTGGGTGCCCTTAAGAACATTAGTACATTGTAGGCAATGAATGCATGGATAGGTTCCTGTTTTTTGTACTGTGAGAAATCTTTGTTTGGGAGTAGTCTGTGTTGAACCAATGTCGGCTTTGACTAAAAGGTCTCTCAAATTCTTGGGTCGTCAGGTACATGTTAGGATGGGATTTTTAAATTCTAGTACCTTTGGAAAAGCTTTCTGTAAAATGGACCAGTGATCTCTAATGCTGTTAAGTATTTTATTTTTTTGTGGTGGGGTGATAAGTATGGACAAACGGTATACGGTTTAGTTCAGTTTTTTGTTTCCTGGACGTTGATCTTCGGTGATCTTCTCTCTGAGGAGGTGTTCAGGATAACATCTATCCTTGAACCTGTCTTTCATTTCGGTTAGACGGGTTTGCAATTGTTCACTGGATGTGATAATGCGTTTGATCCGCATATATTGTGAGGTTGGGAGAGATTTTTTGGGTATTGAGTGCATGGAAACTTATGTAATGCAACAGGTTATTTTGATCAGTGGGTTTTCGATAAAGGTCTGTTGAGAGCGTACCAGATGGAGTTCTGGTGACTGTTGTGTCCAAGAAGCTGATGGAAGTAGGATCAAAATGGATAGTGAATTGCAGTTCCTGGTATATACTGTTGAGAAAGGTGTGGCAATCTATAATGGAATCCTTGTGACCCCTCCATATGCAAAATACATCGTCGATATAATGTTTCCAAGTGAGGACATGTTTTTAAAAACGAGCGTCTGGGTAAATGTAAGATTCCTCAAATTAAGCCATGTGACAATTTGCATATGGAGGGGCCACATTAAACCCAATCGCAGTCCCTTGGCATTGTAAGTAAAAAGTGTTATCAAATAGAAAGAAGTTGATAGTAAGGACAAGCTCTAGGATATCCATATAGAAGGATATGGTGTCTAGGTTTTTTTAAATTGGCTGTGAGACATTTAGAGACGGCCTGAAGTCCCTTGTGGTGTTGAATCGACGTGCACAGACTAGAAACGTCCCAAGTAACAAGTACCACCTTCCCATAAATAATGAACCTCCCTTCAGCAACTCCATTCTAGTTATTTCAGTACTGAACCAGTTAGATTCAACTTGCTCTATGGAGGACCTCCTAGTCGTAGGGCTGATGCACATGAATGTATTTTTCATCTGCATCAAAACCGCAATTTTTGTGCGCCGGGTGCGGACCCATTCACTTCAGTGGGGCCGCAAAAGATGTGGACAGCACACCTGCGGCCCCTTAACAAAATAGAACATGTCCTATTCTTGTTTGCATTACGGACAAAGATAGGACACGTCTACAAATTGTGTAATACACATCTGGTATCCGCCTTTTGCAGATCCGCAATTTGCAAACCACATAATGAAAACCCACAGATTCACTACGGAGTGTTTCCATGGGATTTCTGTCCGTGCTTCCACAACGCAAATAAGTAGTGCTTGTGTTACTTTTTTGCTTTGCAGAACCTAGATGCGAATGACGGACTGCATTCAAGTGAATTGGTCCGCATCTGCAGATAGTGTGTACACAGATGGTGCATGTGCATTGCGGACTGCAAGTTACGGTTCACAGCACAGACATGGCTGGCACACAATTGTGTGAATTTGGCCTTAACCTAAGACACAGCTTAATCAGCAGCCTGTCACAATCCTAGTACTAGAGATCAGAAAATCACAGTACAGGTCCCCTAAAAAAATGAACAATTCAAAACACCACCTTTCCTATTTCTACATTGTAAGAAGGTACCTGGAATCATTGTAGATGAAAGGTATATGTCACCGAGGTTCCTGGCCTCGGTGAAGTAATAGCCAATATTTTATGTGTCAGCAGCAGCGATTACTAATTGACACCTAAAGATTTAGCATGGCTATTATAGCTGATTCGGGACAGCTCTTACTAAGAGTAATCAAAGTGCTGGGTGGGTGACTACTCCCCATGTTTCAGGCTGGGGTTTGCCAGGCATAAAAAACAGCCAGCACTGACAGGTGTGTGGATTTACCTCCCTCTGACAGTGGAGCTCAGGAGTCTGTGTGCTGTGAACTTAGCTGGGCTGGAGAACTCAGGCCCCTCTAAAGGCGAACAGGCCATCTATGGACTTGATGAGGCTGAATGGCTAACATGGTGTGAATTAACACGCAGGAGAAAAGGTGACTTTTATTGTTTTTGGACTTTCCTTGTGTGTGAACAAACACCAAGCTATCTGCATTTTGTTATACATCAATGTGTGAATAAACACCGCTGTTTGATTCAAGAACTGTGTACTTTGCCTCTACACTGCCTCCACTAGTCTAAACTACCAGAGTGAATCACCACAACATAAAAGAAACAATAATAAAATTAAACATAAAAAATACAATGTGCTATTAAAAAGTACAACATGTCGCTCAAGAATAACACATAATAAGGCTTTGTGAAAAGAAAAGTAAAAAGTTATGGATCTAGGAAGGCAGGGAGGAAAAAGTGAAAACACAAAAAATAAAAACAAATAAAAAATAAAAAAGTGAAAAAGATATATATATATATATATGAAAAATTTGGACTGCACTCCAAGCGTATCTTCAGGAAAAATGTGTTTAATCACCCATAAGATGGCAAAGCGACGTTTCGGCTCCAACTGAGCCTTTCTCAAGCATTGGTGAACAGTGAATGGCAAGTATATAAAGGTGTGTCAATACATACAATTAATCAAACAACATAATTGGTACTTTAGAAATAATACATGTATACAGTATACAAATATGTGCATAAAATCGCAAATCGATCATGATAAATAAAGTGACCTGTGCTTTACATACAATAAAATTCCATAATGTGGCAAGTTACATATGAAAACACCATAAGATACAAGATTAGTTACACCTGCAACACATCACTATATCATTGGTGCATCAACTAAAATAATGCCCATGTGTAAATAAAGAAGACTAATGAGTTTCTACCTGAGGGAATCCAGTGCGCATGTCCCAGTTTCACAACATCATCACTGGGGGACGTGTCAATGCACAACCGCGCCGCCCACTGATGACATCAGCGGTGCACCGACACCTCCTCCCATCGACGACTACAGAAAGTGGCGCATGTGCCATAGCAACATCGCGCTCTAGCCACCATATTAGTCAAGGGAATCTAGTAAGGGAAATAATCATAATCTCTGTAGCCAGCTATCATCTTCGTTCCACCAGATTAGTTGCTGTGGTTGTTTACCACTGTAATGCAGGTCGGCTGGGTCAACATCTTTTTCAAAATGATAGACCCAAATCCGATCCTCCTACAAATGCTCGCGGCACGTCAGTGTCATCAGCATTGTAGGGTCTTACCCTGCTTCAATATGCAACTGTGAGGGTACTCCTCATTGTAACAGAATGATATCCTCAAGTAAATAATAAAAGGCTATATAAAAAAGGACTCCTCCTTGTACTATAGCTAAATGGGACGTACGCCTGGACTCCACAGACAAAAAATAACATAGCAGAGTTGATTTGTTCATGGGGTTATCATCCACCATTCAGGTTCATCAGTCTTCTAAAGTGCCTTCGGTGTAGATATATCTGAAAAAACAATACACAAAGTGTCAGTGATTTGTATAGATCAAAAATTGAATTCATAATTTTATGTTACATTTTTTTTCTTTTTTTAAAACCAATGAATCTGTCATCAACAAGAAAGAATACAGAGAGCTCATCAGTACAGCACGAGGACAAACTGGTCTCCTCACATAACCCCACCATATCTATAATCTATGTTTAAACCACTAGGGTGCAGACATTTTTCAAGTTTGAATCCACTGCATTTCTCTTTTCTTAAGTAGAGATACCCGATCTCTCCCTCTCCGTGGCATTAGAACATGGTCTACGATCCAACATCTGAGGTCTTTTTCCTTGTGTTTTAGTAACCCGAAATGTCTCGGGACTGGCAAATCTTTGCGTCCCTTTCTGATAGTGTGGCGATGGTTATTTAACCTAGTCTTCAGATCTGTGGACGTTTCGCCTACATATAGTAATTGGCATGGACAGAATAACACATAAATTACAAATGAAGAGTCGCATGTCAGATGAAATTTAATAGGATGTATTTGTCCCGTACCAGGATGTGTGAATGTCTTGGACCTACGGATCAGACTGCAATTGACACAATGCAGACACGGGTAACAACCCGTGCCCGATGATGCCAACGTCTGTATGGCCCTAGATTTGGGACCCACATCAGCCCTCACTAATTGATCTCTGATGTTCTTAGATCTATGGTAGGCACATAAGGGAAATGTTGTGAATTCTGGTACCGTTTTTAGGCAACTACCTAATATTGACCAGTGTCTTTTCAAAATGTTATTAATGGCGCCACTGTATTCTGAATAGGTGGACACAAATGTAATTCTTTTCTGTGTCCTCCTATTGTCATTACCCTGCAATAGGGAATCCCTATCTGTAGCTAGCGCCTTCAGTTTCTGTTCAGCAAGCAATTTATCAGGGTAACCCCGTTGTCTAAATTTGGTGACCATGTTGTCAACTGTGCTCTCAAGGATGTCACTGTCTGCCACAATTCGTCTTGCTCTTAAAAATTGCGAGTATGGTAGATGTTTCACCATACTACGAGGGTGACAACTCTCATATCTCAGCATCATGTTCCTGTCAGTAGGTTTCGTATATAGTAGTGTGGATAGCTTTCCGTTGGAAACCACAACATTAGTATCAAGGAACTGAACTGAGGTATCAGAGTAAGTCACGGTGAATTGTAGTTCACTATCTACTCCATTAATGTATTGGTGAAAATCTAGCAACTGTTGTTCAGTGCCTGCCCAGATGAGGAAGATGTCGTCTATGTATCTCCACCAGCCCAAAACATGCTAGGCATGGTGGGACCCATAGATGACATCCTCCTCAAACCGGCGCATAAAAATGTTGGCGTACGTTAGGGCCACATTGGACCCCATCGCCACGCCGCGTTTCTGGTATCCTGGAAAAGGAAATAATTGTGTTCCAGTACAATGGTCAAAAGTGAGATGATGAAAGAGCAAGCCTCTGATGTCATTGATGACATATCCAACATGTCTTGTACCGCAGCAATGCCCTTTTGATGGTTTATGGAGGTGTATAAGGATATGACATCAAACGAGACCAAAGTGATCTTACCCACAAAGTGATCTTACCTATATCAAGATTAACCTTACTCAACTTCTTCAAGAAATCAGATGTGTCTCTGATATAGGACTGCCCCCCTGTGGAAAAATTGTGTAGCACTTTATCCAGAAAAATAGATAAATGACAGAACACTGAATCAGTGCCAGAAACAATGGGGCGCCCGGGTGGGTCCACCATTGTTTTATGCACTTTTGGCAACACGTAAATCACTGGGGTGATGGGGTGGGAGACTATGAGATATTCCCTAAGACCCTCATCTATAATGCCTGCTTGTACTGCATCTGTCAAACATTCCTCTATTGTACGCATGATACCAAACTTGGGGTCATATGTATCATATTATATACATTTTCATCACTGAGTTGCCTTAAAATCTCTTTAGTGTATTTGGTGGTGTCCATCACTACAACGGCACCGCCTTTATCGGCGGGTTTTATCGTAAGGTCAGTATCCTTTTTCAATTCAATCAATGCCTGTACCTCAGCTGCGGTGAGATTGGGAAACCTGAAGCTCTCAGTACGTGGAAGAGACCTCAGGGCACCAATCTCATTCTTCACAGCCGAGATATATGCATCAATAGCTGGTTCATTTATTACTGGATTAAAATGACTTTTTTTGACAAATTAAACATTTTACATGAGAACTCACTAGATCTTGTTGTTTGCTCACCACTAGAGTTGAGCGAACACCTGGATGTTCGGGTTCGAGAAGTTCGGCCGAACATCCCGGAAATGTTCGGGTTCGGGATCCGAACCCGATCCGAACTTCGTCCCGAACCCGAACCCCATTGAAGTCAATGGGGACCCGAACTTTTCGGCACTAAAAAGGCTGTAAAACAGCCCAGGAAAGAGCTAGAGGGCTGCAAAAGGCAGCAACATGTAGGTAAATCCCCTGCAAACAAATGTGGATAGGGAAATGAATTAAATTAAAAATTAAATAAATAAAAATTAACCAAAATCAATTGGAGAGAGGTTCCATAGCAGAGAATCTGGCTTCCCGTCACCCACCACTGGAACAGTCCATTCTCAGATATTTAGGCCCCGGCACCCAGGCAGAGGAGAGAGGTCCCGTAACAGAGAATCTGTCTTCATGTCAGCAGAGAATTAGTCTGCATGTCATAGCAGAGAATGAGGCTTCACGTCAGCCACCACTGCAACAGTCCATTGGCATATATTTAGGCCCAGCACCCAGGCAGAGGAGGGAGGTCCCGTAACAGAGAATCTGTCTTCATGTCAGCAGAGAATTAGTCTGCATGTCATAGCAGAGAATGAGGCTTCACGTCAGCCACCACTGCAACAGTCCATTGGCATATATTTAGGCCCAGCACACACACAGGCAGAGGAGAGAGGTCCCGTAACAGAGAATCTGTCTTCATGTCAGCAGAGAATTAGTCTGCATGTCATAGCAGAGAATCAGGCTTCACGTCACCCACCACTGCAACAGTCCATTGGCATATATTTAGGCCCAGCACCCAGGCAGAGGAGGGAGGTCCCGTAACAGAGAATCTGTCTTCATGTCAGCAGAGAATTAGTCTGCATGTCATAGCAGAGAATGAGGCTTCACGTCAGCCACCACTGCAACAGTCCATTGGCATATATTTAGGCCCAGCACACACACAGGCAGAGGAGAGAGGTCCCGTAACAGAGAATCTGTCTTCATGTCAGCAGAGAATTAGTCTGCATGTCATAGTAGAGAATGAGGCTTCACGTCAGCCACCACTGCAACAGTCCATTGGCATATATTTAGGCCCAGCACACACACAGGCAGAGGAGAGAGGTCCCGTAACAGACAATCTGGCTTCATGTCAGCAGAGAATTAGTCTGCATGTCATAGCAGAGAATGAGGCTTCACGTCAGCCACCACTGCAACAGTCCATTGGCATATATTTAGGCCCAGCACCCAGGCAGAGGAGGGAGGTCCCGTAACAGAGAATCTGTCTTCATGTCAGCAGAGAATTAGTCTGCATGTCATAGCAGAGAATGAGGCTTCACGTCAGCCACCACTGCAACAGTCCATTGGCATATATTTAGGCCCAGCACACACACAGGCAGAGGAGAGAGGTCCCGTAACAGAGGATCTGGCTTCATGTCAGCAGAGAATCAGTCTGCATGTCATAGCAGAGAATCAGGCTTCACGTCAGCCACCACTGCAACAGTCCATTGGCATATATTTAGGCCTAGCACACAGGCAGAGGAGAGAGGTCCCGTAACAGACAATCTGGCTTCATGTCAGCAGAGAATCAGTCTGCATGTCATAGCAGAGAATGAGGCTTCACGTCAGCCACCACTGCAACAGTCCATTGTCATAAATTTAGGCCCAGCACCCAGGCAGAGGAGAGAGGTCCCGTAACAGACAATCTGGCTTCATGTCAGCAGAGAATTAGTCTGCATGTCATAGCAGAGAATCAGGCTTCATGTCAGCCACCACTGCAACAGTCCATTGGCATATATTTAGGCCTAGCACACAGGCAGAGGAGAGGTTCATTCAACTTTGGGTAGCATCGCAATATAATGGTAAAATGAAAATAAAAATAGGATTGAATGAGGAAGTGCCCTGGAGTCCAATAATATATGGTTATGGGGAGGTAGTTAATGTCTAATCTGGACAAGGGACGGACAGGTCCTGTGGGATCCATGCCTGGTTCATTTTTATGAACGTCAGCTTGTCCACATTGGCTGTAGACAGGCGGCTGCGTTTGTCTGTAATGACGCCCCCTGCCGTGCTGAATACACGTTCAGACAAAACGCTGGCTGCCGGGCAGGCCAGCACCTCCAAGGCATAAAAGGCTAGCTCTGGCCACGTGGACAATTTAGAGACCCAGAAGTTGAATGGGGCCGAACCATCAGTCAGTACGTGGAGGGGTGTGCACACGTACTGTTCCACCATGTTAGTGAAATGTTGCCTCCTGCTAACACGTTGCGTATCAGGTGGTGGTGCAGTTAGCTGTGGCGTGTTGACAAAAGTTTTCCACATCTCTGCCATGCTAACCCTGCCCTCAGAGGAGCTGGCCGTGACACAGCTGCCTTGGCGACCTCTTGCTCCTCCTCTGCCTTGGCCTTGGGCTTCCACTTGTTCCCCTGTGACATTTGGGAATGCTCTCAGTAGCGCGTCTACCAACGTGCGCTTGTACTCGCGCATCTTCCTATCACGCTCCAGTGCAGGAAGTAAGGTGGGCACATTGTCTTTGTAGCGTGGATCCAGCAGGGTGGCAACCCAGTAGTCCGCACAGGTTAAAATGTGGGCAACTCTGCTGTCGTTGCGCAGGCACTGCAGCATGTAGTCGCTCATGTGTGCCAGGCTGCCCAGGGATAAGGACAAGCTGTCCTCTGTGGGAGGCGTATCGTCATCGTCCTGCCTTTCCCCCCAGCCACGCACCAGTGATGGACCCGAGCTGCGTTGGGTGCCACCCCGCTGTGACCATGCTTCATCCTCATCCTCCTCCACCTCCTCCTCATCCTCGTCCTCCTCGTCCTCCAGTAGTGGGCCCTGGCTGGCCACATTTGTACCTGGCCTCTGCTGTTGCCAAAAACCTCCCTCTGAGTCACTTCGAAGAGACTGGCCTGAAAGTGCTAAAAATGACCCCTCTTCCTCCTCCTCCTCCTCCTCCTCCTGGGCCACCTCCTCTTCCATCATCGCCCTAAGTGTTTTCTCAAGGAGACATAGAAGTGGTATTGTAACGCTGATAACGGTGTCATCGCCACTGGCCATGTT
The DNA here is from genome assembly GCF_014858855.1 of Bufo gargarizans. Taxonomy (NCBI): domain Eukaryota; kingdom Metazoa; phylum Chordata; class Amphibia; order Anura; family Bufonidae; genus Bufo; species Bufo gargarizans. The sequence goes on along the minus strand of NC_058084.1, from coordinate 286,305,914 downwards.
GGTGGAGTACTCGAAACAGCGCAACAGGGCACACAGGTCTCGCATGGAGGCCCAGTCATTGGTGGTGAAGTGGTGCTGTTCTGTAGTGCGACTGACCCGTGCGTGCTGCAGCTGAAACTCCACTATGGACTGCTGCTGCTCGCACAGTCTGTCCAGCATGTGCAAGGTGGAGTTCCACCTGGTGGGCACGTCGCATATGAGGCGGTGAGCGGGAAGGCCGAAGTTACGCTGTAGCGCAGACAGGCGAGCAGCAGCAGGATGTGAACGCCGGAAGCGCGAACAGACGGCCCGCACTTTATGCAGCAGCTCTGACATGTCGGGGTAGTTGTGAATGAACTTCTGCACCACCAAATTCAGCACATGCGCCAAGCAAGGGATGTGCGTCAAATTGGCTAGTCCCAGAGCTGCAACGAGATTTCGCCCATTATCACACACCACCAGGCCGGGCTTGAGGCTCACCGGCAGCAACCACTCGTCGGTCTGTTGTTCTATACCCCGCCACAACTCCTGTGCGGTGTGGGGCCTGTCCCCCAAACATATGAGTTTCAGAATGGCCTGCTGACGTTTACCCCGGGCTGTGCTGAAGTTGGTGGTGAAGGTGTGTGGCTGACTGGATGAGCAGGTGGAAGAAGAGGAGGAGGAAGCCGAGAAGGAGGAGGTGGCAACAGGAGGCAAAGAATGTTGCCCTGCGATCCTTGGCGGCGGAAGGACGTGCGCCAAACAGCTCTCCGCCTGGGGCCCAGCTGCCACTACATTTACCCAGTGTGCAGTTAGGGAGATATAGCGTCCCTGGCCGTGCTTACTGGTCCACGTATCTGTGGTTAGGTGGACCTTGCCACAGATGGCGTTGCGCAGTGCACACTTGATTTTATCGGATACTTGGTTGTGCAGGGAAGGCACGGCTCTCTTGGAGAAGTAGTGCCGGCTGGGAACAACATACTGTGGGACAGCAAGCGACATGAGCTGTTTGAAGCTGTCTGTGTCCACCAGCCTAAATGACAGCATTTCATAGGCCAGTAGTTTAGAAATGCTGGCATTCAGGGCCAGGGATCGAGGGTGGCTAGGTGGGAATTTACGCTTTCTATCAAATGTTTGTGAGATGGAGAGCTGAACGCTGGCGTGTGACATGGTTGAGACGCTTGGTGACGGAGGTGGTGGTGGTGGTGTTGGTGGTACATCCCCTGTTTGCTGGGCGGCAGGTGCCAACGTTCCTCCAGAGGCGGAGGAAGAGGCCGAGGCGGCAGCAGCAGAATAGGCCGAGGCGGCAGCAGCAGAAGAGGTAGCAGGGGGAGCCTGAGTGACTTCCTTGGTTTTAAGGTGTTTACTCCACTGCAGTTCATGCTTTGCATGCAGGTGCCTGGTCATGCAGGTTGTGCTCAGGTTCAGAACGTTAATGCCTCGCTTCAGGCTCTGATGGCACAGCGTGCAAACCACTCGGGTCTTGTCGTCAGCACATTGTTTGAAGAAGTGCCATGCCAGGGAACTCCTTGAAGCTGCCTTTGGGGTGCTCGGTCCCAGATGGCGGCGGTCAGTAGCAGGCGGAGTCTCTTGGCGGCGGGTGTTCTGCTTTTGCCCACTGCTCCCTCTTTTGCTACGCTGTTGGCTCGGTCTCACCACTGCCTCTTCCTCCGAACTGTGAAAGTCAGTGGCACGACCTTCATTCCATGTGGGGTCTAGGACCTCATCGTCCCCTGCATCGTCTTCCACCCAGTCTTGATCCCTGACCTCCTGTTCAGTCTGCACACTGCAGAAAGACGCAGCAGTTGGCACCTGTGTTTCGTCATCATCAGAGACATGCTGAGGTGGTATTCCCATGTCCTCATCATCAGGAAACATAAGTGGTTGTGCGTCAGTGCATTCTATGTCTTTCACCGCTGGGGAAGGGCTAGGTGGATGCCCTTGGGAAACCCTGCCAGCGGAGTCTTCAAACAGCATAAGAGACTGCTGCATAACTTGAGGCTGAGACAGTTTCCCTGGTATGCATGGGGGTGATGTGACAGACTGATGGGGTTGGTTTTCAGGCGCCATCTGTGCGCTTTCTGCAGAAGACTGGGTGGGAGATAATGTGAACGTGCTGGATCCACTGTCGGCCACCCAATTGACTAATGCCTGTACCTGCTCAGGCCTTACCATCCTTAGAACGGCATTGGGCCCCACCATATATCGCTGTAAATTCTGGCGGCTACTGGGACCTGAGGTAGTTGGTACACTAGGACGTGTGGATGTGGCAGAACGGCCACGTCCTCTCCCAGCACCAGAGGGTCCACTAACACCACCACGACCATGTCCACGTCCGCGTCCCTTACTAGATGTTTTTCTCATTGTTATGGTTCACCACAACAACAAATATATTATTTGGCCCAATGTATTGTATTCAAATTCAGCGGGATATAAATTTGAGGCCTAGTATTTAGGCGCTGGGTGACCGGTATGGATTTAGTGACAGAATTAGACTTGGAAATGCACAGAAGCGTGTGTGTGAAGTTATTCTGAATGACCCTATGTGCACCTTGAATATTATATACCCTTTTAGGGATAGATTTCAAATAGCTCTGATATAGCAGAAACCACTAAATTATGAAATTGCTAAATTGGGAATTGTATTTCAACCCAGAACAAGAAATGTGCTTGAACGGACACTAAATAACTCGCCCAGCTACAGCACTAAGGACAGATTTAGCGGGATATAAATTTGAGGCCTAGTATTTAGGCGCTGGGTGACCGGTATGGATTTAGTGACAGAATTAGACTTGGAAATGCACAGAAGCGTGTGTGTGAAGTTATTCTGAATGACCCTATGTGCACCTTGAATATTATATACCCTTTTAGGGATAGATTTCAAATAGCTCTGATATAGCAGAAACCACTAAATTATGAAATTGCTAAATTGGGAATTGTATTTCAACCCAGAACAAGAAATGTGCTTGAACGGACACTAAATAACTCGCCCAGCTACAGCACTAAGGACAGATTTAGCGGGATATAAATTTGAGGCCTAGTATTTAGGCGCTGGGTGACCGGTATGGGTTTAGTGCCAGAATTAGACTTGGAAATACACAGTAGCGGGTGTGTGTGAAGTTATTCTGAATGACCCAATGTGCACCTTGAATATTATATACCCTTTTAGGGATAGATTTCAAATAGCTCTGATATAGCAGAAACCACTAAATTATGAAATTGCTAAATTGGGAATTGTATTTCAACCCAGAACAAGAAATGTGCTTGAACGGACACTAAATAACTCGCCCAGCTACAGCACTAAGGACAGATTTAGCGGGATATAAATTTGAGGCCTAGTATTTAGGCGCTGGGTGACAGGTATGGGTTTAGTGCCAGAATTAGACTTGGAAATACACAGTAGCGGGTGTGTGTGAAGTTATTCTGAATGACCCAATGTGCACCTTGAATATTATATACCCTTTTAGGGATAGATTTCAAATAGCTCTGATATAGCAGAAACCACTAAATTATGAAATTGCTAAATTGGGAATTGTATTTCAACCCAGAACAAGAAATGTGCTTGAACGGACACTAAATAACTCGCCCAGCTACAGCACTAAGGACAGATTTAGCGGGATATAAATTTGAGGCCTAGTATTTAGGCGCTGGGTGACAGGTATGGGTTTAGTGCCAGAATTAGACTTGGAAATACACAGTAGCGGGTGTGTGTGAAGTTATTCTGAATGACCCAATGTGCACCTTGAATATTATATACCCTTTTAGGGATAGATTTCAAATAGCTCTGATATAGCAGAAACCACTAAATTATGAAATTGCTAAATTGGGAATTGTATTTCAACCCAGAACAAGAAATGTGCTTGAACGGACACTAAATAACTCGCCCAGCTACAGCACTAAGGACAGATTTAGCGGGATATAAATTTGAGGCCTAGTATTTAGGCGCTGGGTGACAGGTATGGGTTTAGTGCCAGAATTAGACTTGGAAATACACAGTAGCGGGTGTGTGTGAAGTTATTCTGAATGACCCAATGTGCACCTTGAATATTATATACCCTTTTAGGGATAGATTTCAAATAGCTCTGATATAGCAGAAACCACTAAATTATGAAATTGCTAAATTGGGAATTGTATTTCAACCCAGAACAAGAAATGTGCTTGAACGGACACTAAATAACTCGCCCAGCTACAGCACTAAGGACAGATTTGGCGGGATATAAATTTGAGGCCTAGTATTTAGGCGCTGGGTGACAGGTATGGGTTTAGTGCCAGAATTAGACTTGGAAATACACAGTAGCGGGTGTGTGTGAAGTTATTCTGAATGACCCAATGTGCACCTTGAATATTATATACCCTTTTAGGGATAGATTTCAAATAGCTCTGATATAGCAGAAACCACTAAATTATGAAATTGCTAAATTGGGAATTGTATTTCAACCCAGAACAAGAAATGTGCTTGAACGGACACTAAATAACTCGCCCAGCTACAGCACTAGGGACAGATTTAGCTGGATATAAATTTGAGGCCTAGTATTTAGGCGCTGCGTGACAGGTATGGGTTTAGTGCCAGAATTAGACTTGGAAATACACAGTAGCGGGTGTGTGTGAAGTTATTCTGAATGACCCAATGTGCACCTTGAATATTATATACCCTTTTAGGGATAGATTTCAAATAGCTCTGATATAGCAGAAACCACTAAATTATGAAATTGCTAAATTGGGAATTGTATTTCAACCCAGAACAAGAAATGTGCTTGAACGGACACTAAATAACTCGCCCAGCTACAGCACTAGGGACAGATTTAGCTGGATATAAATTTGAGGCCTAGTATTTAGGCGCTGGGTGACCGGTATGGATTTAGTGACAGAATTAGACTGGGATATGGCCAAAAAATAAACAGACTATTGCTGGTTAAATGCACTTGGTGTGACAGCTTCACCCTGATGTAGGCTTTAGCCAAAAAACAACCACACCATTGAGGGTTAAATGCACTTGGTGACAGGCGCAGCTTGCCCCTGATTTAGTATATGGCCAAAAAATGAACAGACTATTGCTGGTTAAATGCACTTGGTGTGACAGCTTCACCCTGATGTAGGCTTTAGCCAAAAAACAACCACACCATTGAGGGTTAAATGCACTTGGTGACAGGCGCAGCTTGCCCCTGATTTTGTATATGGCCAAAAAATGAACAGACTATTGCTGGTTAAATGCACTTGGTGTGACAGCTTCACCCTGATGTAGGCTTTAGCCAAAAAACAACCACACCATTGAGGGTTAAATGCACTTGGTCGCAGCTTGTGCTGGCGCACCACAAGACACAAAATGGCCGCCGATCACCCCAGAAAAATGTGACTGACAAACGGTCTGTGCAGCCTAAAAACAGTGAGCAATTGAGGATCAGCAGCTCAATGATCCACAGCTGCAGATCGATCAGTTAATCAAGTCCTTTGGAGGAGTTAATCTGCCTAATCTCGCCCTACTGTCGCAGCCGCAACCTCTCCCTACGCTAATCAGAGCAGAGTGACGGGCGGCGCTATGTGACTCCAGCTTAAATAGAGGCTGGGTCACATGGTGCTCTGGCCAATCACAGCCATGCCAATAGTAGGCATGGCTGTGATGGCCTCTTGGGGCAAGTAGTATGACGCTTGTTGATTGGCTGCTTTGCAGCCTTTCAAAAAGCGCCAAGAAAGCGTCACAAAAGCGCGAAGAAAGCGACGAACACCGAACCCGAACCCGGACTTTTACGAAAATGTCCGGGTTCGGGTCCGTGTCACGGACACCCCAAAATTCGGTACGAACCCGAACTATACAGTTCGAGTTCGCTCATCCCTACTCACCACCTTTTCCTTGGAACCACACCTTAAGCTTAATAGAGCGGCAAAAATTGCATAAATCAGACTCCCTTACTAGATTCCCTTGACTAATATGGCGGCTAGAGCGCGATGTTGCTATGGCACATGTGCCGCTTTCTGTAGTTGTCGATGGGAGGAGGTGTCGGTGCGCCGCTGATGTCATCAGTGGGCGGCGCGGTTGTGCATTGACACGTCCCCCAGTGATGATGTTGTGAAACTGGGACATGCGCACTGGACTCCTGAGGACGCGCCGATCGGCGCATTGGTATATGCGGGCGGCATCATTCCCTCAGGTAGAAACTCATTAGTCTTCTTTATTTACACATGGGCATTATTACAGTTGATGCACCAATGACATAGTGATGTGTTGCAGCTGTAACTAATCTTGTATCTTATGGTGTTTTCATATGTAACTTGCCACATTATGGAATTTTATTGTATGTAAAGCACAGGTCACTTTATTTATCATGATCGATTTGCGATTTTTTGCACATATTTGTATACTGTATACATGTATTATTTCTAAAGTACCAATTATGTTGTTTGATTAATTGTATGTATTGACACACCTTTATATACTTGCCATTCACTGTTCACCAATGCTTGAGAAAGGCTCAGTTGGAGCCGAAACGTCGCTTTGCCATCTTATGGGTGATTAAACAGATTTTTCCTGAAGATACGCTTGGAGTGCAGTCCAATTTTTTCATTTCTATAAGTGGGTAAGCACCTGTTACCATACTTGGATTTTGCACCCGTCCCCTTTTTTAATTATCTGAGGGTGGTGCCGCCAGTGGTTTCTTTTTCCTCTCTCTCTCTATATATATATATATATATATATATATATATACACAGTGCCTTGAAAAAGTATTCATATCCCTTGAACTTTTCCAAATTTTTTCACGTTACACCCAAAAACTTAAATTAATTTTATTGGGATTTTATATAACAGACCAGCACAAAGTAGCAAGTATGTTTAAAGTGAAAAGAAAATGATATATGGTTTTCAAAATTTTTAAGAAATAAAAATCAGGAAAGCGTGGTGTGCATTTGTATTCAGCTCCCCTGAGTACATACTTTGTAGGACCACCTTTTGCTGCAATTATAGCTGCAAGTCTTTGGGGCTACTTCTCTAACAGATTTGCACATCTTTTGCCATTTCTTCTTTGCAAAATTGTTAAAGCTCTGTCGGATTGGATGGAGACCGTCTGTGGACAGCAATTTTCAAGTCCTGCACACGTTCTCAATGGGATTTAGGTCTTGACTGGGCCATTTGAACATATGAATATGCTTTGATCTAAACCATTCCATTGTAGCTTTGGCTGTATGTTTAGAGTTGTCCTGCTGGAAGATGAACCTCTGCCCAAGTCTCAAGTCTTTTGCAGTCTCTACCAGGTTTTTCTCTCTGTATTTAGCTCTATCCATCTTCACATCAACTCTGACCAGCTTCCCTGTCCTTGCAGAAGAAAAGCATCCCCACAGTGTGATGCTGCCATCACCTTGATTCATGGTGGGGATGATGTGTTCAGGCTGATTTGCAGTCTTAATTTTCCGCCACACATAGAGTTTTACATTTAGGCCAAAAAGTCCAACTTTGGTCTGACCTGACCAGAGTACTTTCTTCCACATGTTTGCTGTGTCCCCTACATAGCTTGAGTCAAACTGCAAACTGGACTTCTTATGGGTTGCTTTCAAAAATTACTTTCTTCTTGCCACTCTTCCATAAAGGCCATATTTGTGGAGTACATGACTAATAGTTGCCCTCTGGACAGATTCTCTCACCTAAGCTATGGATCTCTGCAGCTCCACCAGAATGACCATAGGCCTCTTGGCTGCTTCTCTAATTAGTCCTCTCCCTGCGTGGGCTGCCAGTTTAGGTGGACACTGGACACCCATGTCTTGGTGGGATTGCAGTTGTGCCATACTCCTTCAATTTTCAGATTATGGATTCAACATTGCTCCATGAGATGTTCAGAGCTTGGAATTTGTTTTTAGAACTTAACCCTGATTTTTACTTCTCCACAACTTTATCCCTAACCTGTCTGGTGGGTTTCTTGGTTTTCATGATGCTGTTTGCTCAATAATGTTCTCTAATAAAACTCTGAGGCCTTCACAGTACAGCCGTAGTTAGACTGAGAATAAATTATACACAGATGGACTCTATTTTCTAATTTGGTGACATCTGAAGGCAATTGGCTGCTCTGAATTTTATTTACAGGTATCAGAGCACAGGGGGCTAAATACTAATGCAAGCCACACGTTTCAGATTTTTATTTATTAAAAACTTAGCAAAACCATGTATAATTTACCTTTAATTTCACCCATATTTGCTATGAATTTAAGTTTGTTGGTTTAAAGTTAAAAAAATTGGAAACGTTCAATGGGTATGAATACTTTTTCAAGGCACTGTATAATCAGGCAGAAAGGAAAAGGCAAAAAAAAACAAAAACATTTGCTTTAAATAAAATTCATGTTAACCAGAATAAAAATAAATTAGGATCAAATGATAAAATTTAGATTATATGTAAAACATATATATATATATATATATATAATTAATACCCATTAATAAACTGATAAATACTGATACACATGCTTCACTGTGCATGTGCAATACTGATAAATGTGCTTCATTTTCTCATTTCACCAGAATCCTCCATACAGAAACTCCAATTTAGTCTGTTCTGTAGAGAAACTACTGTTCTGTAGAGAAACTACTAGATGGAGTTTCTATGAGCAGGTCTTACCAGCAACTCCATTCTATTCCTGTCAGCAGTGATCAGTCTAGATTGCAGGTGCTCCTGGCAGTATCTATCTCCAGCAACTCCATTCTAGCCTCCTCACTGCTGAACTGTCTAGATTGGAGTTACTCCTGGTAGATCCTGCCTCCAGCAAATCCATTCTAGTCAACTCACTAGTGAAGTGTCTAGAGTGGAGTTGCTGTAGGGAGGACCCGATGTCACATGACCAGTGATGTTAACGCATCTAAAGTATGAGTGTCGGCTCTTATTGGCTAGCGCTCCTTCACAAGGAGACGTGGCCTGTCTCTTAGCAACCGGACTCTGGTGGTGATGCCTGCCAGATCTCACAAACACTAGTGTGAAACTAGCCTGCAGGAGCAGTGTGGGAAAAAAAGTGGTATGTGGAACCAGCCTAAACCTACAAATACCACATTTTGTCATTAAAGGCTTTGGGGACAATGGGGGAAACTTATCAAACTGCTGTAAAGCAAAACTAACTTAGTTGCCCATAGCAACCAATCATATTTCACCTTTTATTTTCCAAAGGAAAGGTGGAATCTGTTTGGTCACTATGGGCAACTAAGCCAGTTTTCTTTGTGAGACTGGCAACACGTGGTTTGATCTGACATGTTTTCCTTTTGGATCAAATGACATCTGTGTTGTTTCTGGTGTTTGCCACACCTTCTTTCCCCAGGTTTTGCTACTGTGAACATTTAGGGCTGTTTCAAGCGAGCGGATGCCGTGCGTGACATCCGCTCCGTGAATGACAGCCAAGACCCGATGCAAATTGCAGAGGCACGGAGCATTAACATGATTGATAATGCTCCGTGCCTCTCTGTGATCTCTTTACTACGAAATCACAATGACAACTTTATCTCACTGCGATTTCGTAGTAAAGAGATCACAGAGAGGCACGGAGCATTATCAATCATGTTAATGCTCCGTGCCTCTGCAATTTGCATCGGGTCTTGGCTGTCATTCACGGAGCGGATGTCACGCACGGCATCCGCTCGTGTGAAACAGCCCTTAATCTTCTCTATTTATTGTTGCTTCTCCCACTATGCTATGCTGTTTATAGCTTCTGTTGGACTTGTGTTTAGCTTGTGTTTGGTTCTCGGCTGAGTTCCTGGTGCTACTAAAGCTTCATTGAAGATAAGTGTTTCCTTTCCGTTTTGTATTTTGTTTATATATATATATATATATATATATGTGTGTGTTGCCTTTCCCTGTTGTTTGTCATTAGGCCTGAGGGAGACTCCTATTTGTCCTTCCTTTTGGAGGAACAGGTCGACTAAGGCTACTTTCACACTAGCGTTCGGGGCTCCGCTTGTGAGTTCCGTTTGAAGGCTCTCACAAGCGGCCCCGAACGGATCCGTACAGCCCCAATGCATTCTGAGTGGATGCGGATCCGCTCAGAATGCATCAGTCTGGCACCGTTTGGCCTCCGCTCCGCTCAGTAGGCAGACACCCGAACGCAGCTTGCAGCGTTCGGGTGTCCGCCTGGCTGTGCGGAGCCAAATGGATCCATCCAGACTTACAATGCAAGTCAATGGGGACGGATCCGTTTGACGTTGACACAATATGGTGCAATTTCAAACGGATCCGTCCCCCATTGACTTTCAATGTAAAGTCAGGAGTCCCTATTAATATACCATCAGATCGGAGTTTTCTCCGATCCGATGGTATATTTTAACTTGAAGCGTCCCCATCACCATGGGAACGCCTCTATGTTAGAATATACCATCGGATTTGAGCTACATTGTAAAACTCAGATCCGACAGTATATTCTAACACAGGTGTTCCCATGGTGATGGGGACGATTCATGTTAGAATATACTGAGAACTGTGTACATGACTGCCCCCTGCTGTCTTTTTTTTTATTAGGGGGGGGGGGGGGGAGAGGGGAGGCCGCACTGGTCACAATACTTGGAATCCGCACTGGCCGGCCACCAATGAATATAGAGGGAGGGGGGCCGCACTGGTCATATTTAATACTGGGGAGGGAGGGAGGGGGAGGCCGCACTGGTCATATTTAATACTGGGAATCCGCACTGGCCGGCCACCAATGAATATAGAGGGAGGGGGAAGCCGCACTGGTCATATTTAATACTGGGGAGGGAGGGATGGGGAGGCCGCACTGGTCATATTTAATACTGGGAATCCGCACTGGCCGGCCACCGATGAATATAGAGGGAGGGGGGCCGCACTGGTTACAATTAATACTGGGGAGGGAGGGGGGGCCGCACTGGCCACCAATAAGTTAAATACAGGAGGGGGGGTCTGCCCCCTGCTGCCTGGCAGCAGGGGGCAGTCATGTACACAGTTCTCAGTATATTCTAACTTGAAGCGTCCCCATCACCATGGGAACGCTTCTGTGTTTAGAATATACTGTCGGATCTGAGTTTTCCGAAGTGAAAAATCAGATCTGAAATAAACAGTTATGCAAACGGATCCGTTCTGAACGGATGCAAGCGTTTGCATTATAGGAGCGGATCCGTCTGTGCAGACACCAGACGGATCCGCTCCTAACGCAAGTGTGAAAGTAGCCTTAGTCCTGACATTATTTCCAGGGTCCTATAGGGTGAGAAAGTATTCTAGGTATCCAACTTGCCTACCTTTGGGGCCTGTTCATACCGGTAGTCTATCAGGACTGGAGTTAAGGTTTTCTCTAATAGGTGTCCATCTTCATTCCCTAGTTTACAGACTATTATTCTGGTATCCCCTTTCCCTCCTATTTTTGGTGTGGTGCTTTCCTCCCACACACGAGCGTGACACTCGGTACCGAAATAACTTTGGATTCCAAAGTTATTTGCAAGACTTTGTCGATAAAGAATTTTAACCTCGCCGGAGCCCATACAATTGAATGTTGTACAGAGACGGATTTCCGTACAGCATTCGAATAAAGTTTTGACCAAAGTGACTATCAATCTATGATCTGAAGCTCACTTCACGCAACACTACATAGAAACAAATTTTTAATAAAGACAAATGGAAAAATTATTTTTAGTCCTAGATACATTAATGGCAATGATAACAAAAATGCCCCAAAGGTCTTCATAGCATTTCCTCATCACCCCACCAATAATGAAGTGGTTAAATTGAAGATAATTTAAAATATATAGAATACAAAATCCTATTAATTCATGAGGGTCACATTAATGTAATTGCATAAACAGGAAAACAGCATGCCTACAAAACTGGAATTATAATATCAGATGATAATTATATAAATATTTTTTGCATCCTGTTGAGATGACAATAAAACCATGATTTAAATGATTTAAGTAATACAAACATTAACATCAGGGCTGCTTGCAAAATCTGTTATTCTTATGCCTACAAGGAAATTGAGCCCTCACTGTTATGGAAATATTATATAGTATAGCACAGCATGATGGAAATTCAAGCAATGATTCAAAAATATGAGATTGAGAGATTTACTGTATCCTGAACAAATGAGAAATAGTTGAGGTCATATTACCTTCCAGGAGAGAGGGTAAAGGGGGGGGGGGGGGGGGGGGGTAAGTATAGTTTTTATTTATTTTCTATATTTTGTAATCAGTTTTTTGTTTTATTTACACAGATATTTGGTATATAATTATTATCTATTACTATTACCTATTGTGTAGTTGTACACACAGAATTTTTAGTTTTTGGTGTCATAATTTGTAGTTTTTGGGCTAGAGTGTTGTGACCATATATTAGTCTTATGCTTTCCTACAGATAAACTTAGGGGGATATTTATCAAGACAGGCACTTTTCGCTCCAGTCTTGATATCCCCAGCATTGCCGGATGATGCAACACACTTAAGATAAGGTGCAGGCCTTGTCATAAATTTGGTACATGCTCTGTCAGTCTCAAAGCTGCCACAGATTTCTAGCTTCATTTGCACTAGAAAACTTATGTAAATAACGATACATTTGTCTCGACTGTTGGTCACACCCCTTTTCCCCTTGCCATGCACCCTTTTGGAAAAGTGGTGTGGACTAGGTAAAAAGGTGCACTTGTGACTTTGCATTTAAAAAGCTACAGCACATGGCCGCTGGTGTGGATGGCTGTGTGAAAGAACTGCTCCTCCATGTCCCAGCATCTCCAGCCTTTTAAACAGCAGTGACCTGTGAAAAAATGGTCAAATACGGGCGAGACAAAGGGATAGAACCCCCAGATAAGCCAAGATCGCATAAAGGTGAGCAAGATATGCAGAAATTTCTCAAAAAGAGAAGCTCACACTCACCGGGAGTGAATGCGAAGATGGCGGCGGCGCGTGAGGCTGAAGCGGAAGCTGATGACTCGGAGACAGATAGTGACAGATGCGGTGCGGCTGCCGAACGGGACCCGGCGCCTGTGTCTAAGTCATTCCTCACCAAGGCACTTGGTCAAGCATTAGGCTGCGGAATCGCTCCGCAAAGTTGCCATGGAAATCTTTGCAGAACTATTAAGTCCGGACTCTGCTGAATCTATCATTATAGAACGCAAACACAGGGCCTTGAGACCCCAGCCAAAGCCAAACGAGAGGCCAAGGGATGTAGTCTGCGGCCTGCTATCATTTATAAACACAGCACGGGTCATGGAGGCGGCGCGTGCTAGAGGCCGAATTTTATACGAGGGCGCAGATATTGCGCTTTATCAGGATATCGCACCACCAACGCTCGCGAAGAGGCGCATATTAAAGCCCTTGTTAGGCACATTAAGAGCGCAAAAGATCCCATATACATGGATGTATCCCTTTGGACTGTCAGTACTTAAAAACGGGAAAGGTATTGCCATACATGCTCCATAAGACCTAGACGGTGCGTGGGAACGCATCGGTATCCAGCCCATTGACATTCCCTCATGGTTGCCTGTGACCTGCCCAGCAGCGCTCCCGACCTTGCAGCAAATGGATTCCTGGAAAAAAGTCCAGCGGGCCAAGACCAGCAAAACGTCTAAACACCCGACGGGAGCTGCGGACCCTCCAACATGAAGACGTCCAGGACTGAGATACGGTGCAGTATTACTGAGGACTTAAGAGGGCCATGTTAGAGATGCTTTTATTAGAACAGTCCTTACTATTGAACATAGTTAACACCTTGGGACACTCTAACCATCTTTTCCCCACATGCTTGGTGGTTTGAAGCTGAGTCAGCATACATTCTAAAGACCCTCATTCACCATCACTTCTGGATCAGTCCTCCGGTGTTCATTACACCTTGTTTTGTGTTCATCCTCTCTGTTGTTTGCGTTCAAGCTGCTTTGATTGTTTGATCCATGTACTCAGCATTATGTTACCCATTTGTTGGTTAGAGTAATGCTTAGATAACATTATATCACAGATGGGTTCCCATCACCTTCTGGTGGGACCAGATGTGTGATATTTAAGCACCAATATGTTGAAGTTTAATAGATATCCAGTGCCTTCACACATGTAGATTCACATAGGAGATACTCGAGCGTTGTGCTAACAGTATTCTTCTATACAAAGCTACATCTGCGATTTCTGCTGCATTACACAGTTTCTGTTAATGCATTTAGCATGGTCTTGCCTGGAGCCCAGATCTTATCTCTCCATGGGATTACATCTGTGGCTCTCAGGTACAGATGTGCTCCAGTTTAACACATTCTATGCCTTTTCGCCTTAAATTAATGTTAAATGTATGCTACTGTCAATAACACATCTTTGCCTGCAAGACAGTACAATACCTGTTAAGCTTTCTCACCCTCCCCTACCCTTCCCTTCCCCCATTTCCACTTCCTCCCCCCCCCACTCCTTTCCTTTCCCCCCTTCCCCACCCTCCCTTCTTCCTTTCTCATTCCTTCCCCCCATCCCCTAAATACTTCCTGCACTCGCACTTCAGGGTTTGAATATAATTAGAAGTATACAGGTCACCAGAGAAAAGTTTTAACATTGATAACTGAGATGTCTGGACGATGTGACCAGGCTAAAAGTTTTTCTTGTTTTATTCCCCCCCCCCCTGCTGTCTACATATATCACAGATTACTCCCTATGTGACAGCCTCTATTTACTGGCTTTATACCCAGTAATTGATCAACTTCATTATCCTCTATATCTTTCTTGATCTTTTATTCCTGTTCTTTTCTCCCCCCCTCTTCTCTAACCTCCTTCCCTATTGTGTCTCACCCAACCTTGACCTTGCCTAGTAGATGACCTTGTCTGGTAGACGAGTTTACGGATAATCCTTAGCTAAGAAACTAGGTATCACAGCTCACTTAAGATGAACAATATAGTGGTTTCCACATTTAATGTAAAGGGTCTTAATTCACCTCAGAAAAGAGGTCAAGTTATGCTTGCCCTTAAAAAACTTGGCTCACATGTTGTGTTCCTGCAGGAGACACACCTCCGCCAGAAGAAAATGCCAAGACTACCGAAGCGTCCATTTACACGCTGGTTTCACAGTACTCAACCAGTATCAGCCTCTAAAGGTGTTGCCATAGCAATACACCAATCAGTGCCATTCACCTTCCTGAAGCAACATTCAGATGCAGAAGGAAGGCTCCTGTTAGTCAAGGGCTTGATAGCAAACAGCAAATTTACGTTAGCTAATTTTTATGTTCCTAACAAACCTCCAGTTCACTCGCTCCTACAAGCCCTGGACACTGTCAAACTTTTTGCTGAGGGACAAATAATCCTTGGCACGGACTTGAATCTAGTGCTAGACCCAACAGTGGACTCATCATCCACTAAGTCCCATATATCACAGAAACTCCTTAGCAAACTCCACAAGAAACTTCATGAGCTGCACCTAATAGATGTATGGCGTAGCCTCCACCCTTCAGTCAAAGACTTCTCCTTTTACTCTAGCCCACATGGGACATATCAGCGGTTGTATTACATTTTGACTTCTGCATCTGTTCTTCCCAACTCTAGGTCAGCTGAAATCGGAACTATCACGGTGTCAGACCACACACCATGCACGGCGACCTTCACCCTAGCCTCTCTACCAAACAAAGAATGGAGTTGGAAACTGAACTAATCTTTATTACTCAATCAATCTCATCTGGATCAGGTCAGGACCCATTTGATGGAGTATTTTGTGATCAATTCACCTGCACACAGCTCACAGCCCATTATTTGGGAGGCCCACAAGGCATTTGTCAGAGGTTGTTTTATTTCTTTAGGTTTATTTCTTTAGGGAATGTCACTCCTAGAGAAGATAGCAACTGTAGAAAAACTGCATAAAGCTTCACTAAAAATTGAGCACCAAAAAGCTTTAACAGAGCTTAGGTTACAACTTCAAGACCTTCTCAATCAAAGGGCTATGAGACAGATGCTGAATTTTCAGCACATAGTGTACGCGCATGGCGATAAAGGAGGGAAGTTGACATTTCAGCCATAAAACAACAAAACGGTAGCCTAACACAGGAAACACCAGAGATAGTTAGGGCTTTCACAGAATTTTACTCAGCCTTATATAATTTTCACCAGGAAGATACACCTGATGGAAAATTGCAAAAAGAACAACATACAGTGGGATGCGAAGGTTTGGGCAACCTTGTTAATCGTCATGATTTTCCTGTTTAAATCGTTGGTTGTTACGATAAAAAATGTCAGTTAAATATATCATATAGCAGACACACACAGTGATATTTTAGAAGTGAAATGAAGTTTATTGGATTTAGAGAAAGTGTGCTATAATTGTTTAAACAAAATTAGGAAGGTGCATAAATTTGGGCACCACAAAAAAGAATTGAAATCAATATTTAGTAGATCCTCCTTTTGCAGAAATTGCAGCCTCTAAACGCTTCCCGTAGGTTCCAATGAGAGTCTGGATTCTGGTTGAAGGTATTTTGGACTATTCCTCTATACAAAACATCTTTAGGTCATTCAGGTTTGATGGCTTCCGAGCATGGATCGCTCTCTTTAAGTCACACCACAGATTTTCAATTATATTCAGGTCTGGAGACTGAGATAGCCATTCCAGAATGTTGTACTTGTTCCTCTGCATAAATGCCTTAGTGGATTTTGAGCAGTGTTTAGGGTTGTTGTCTTGTTGAAAGATCCAGCCTGGTGCAGCTTCAGATTTGTCACTGATTCCTGGACATTGGTCTCCAGAATCTGCTGATACTGAGTGGAATCCATGCGTCCCTCAACTTTGACAAGATTTCCAGTCCCTGCACTGGCCACACAGCCCCACAGCATGATGGAACCACCACCATATTTTACTCTAGGTAGCAGGTGTTTTTCTTGGAGTGCTGTGTTCTTTTTCCTCCATGCATAACACCCCTTGTTATGGCCAAATAACTCAATTTTAGTTTCATCAGTCCACAGCACCTTATTCCAAAATGAAGCTGGCTTGTTCAAATGTGCTTTAGCCCACCTCAAGCGGCACTTTTTGTGCTGTGGGCGGAGAAAAGTCTTCCTCTGCATCACTCTTGCATACAGCATCTCCTTGTTTAAAGTGCGCCAAATGGTTGAACGATGCACAGTGACTCCATCTGCAGCAAGATGATGTTGTAGGTCTTTGGTGCTGGTCTGTGGGTTGACTCTGACTGTTCTCACCATTCGTCGCTTCTGTCTATCCGATATTTTTCTTGGTCTGCCACTTCAAGCCTTAACTTGAACTGAGCCTGTGGTCTTCCATTTCCTCAATATGTTCCTAACTGTGGAAACAGACAGCTGAAATCTCTGAGACAGCTTTCTGTATCCTTCCCCTAAACCATGATGGTGAACAATCTTTGTCTTCAGGTCATTTGAGAGTTGTTTTGAGACCCCCATGTTGCTACTCTTCAGAGAAAATTAAAAGAGGAGGGAAACTTACAATTGACCCCCTAAAATACTCTTTCTCATAATTGGATTCACCTGTGTATGTAGGTAAGGGGTCACTGAGCTTACCAAGACAATTTGAGTTCCAATAATTAGTTCTAAAAGTTTTGGAATCAATAAAATGACAACAGTGCCCAAATTTATGCACCTGCCTAATTTTGTTTAAACAATTATAGCACACTATCTGTAAATCCAATAAACTTAATTTCACTTCTCAAATATCACTGTGTGTGTCCCCTATATGATATATTTAACTGACATTTTTTTATCGTAACAACCACCGATTTATACAGGAAAATCATGACGATTAACAAGGTTGCCCAAACTTTCGCATCCCACTGTATTAGGAAATTCCTGAGCTCCCTCCATCTGCCGACTATAACACATGAGTACTCTATATATCTTACCAGTCCAATAACAGCAGAAAAAGTAACAGACATCCTCAAAAGTTTCCCACCGGGAAAGAGCCCAGGACCGGACGGCCTGCCCTTGCTATATTATAAAAAATTTCAGGACATTCTAGTCCCTAGATTTACAGAGGTTTGTAACGCCTTGCTACAAGGTGACCTCCTGCCTAGACAAACGCTAGAATCCCACGTTACTCTAATCCATAAGGAAGGGAAAGACCCCCAAAATTGTGGAAGCTATCGTCCAATTACCCTCCTGAACCTGGACTTGAAGCTTTGGGCCAAAATATTGGCATGCAGAATGAGTAGGCTTTTGCCAAATCTGATAGGACCTGAACAATCAGGATTTGTCCGGGGTCGGGAGGGGAAGGATAATACCCACAGAATTTTTCATGCCATCCACATAGCACATAGAAAAGGCTTTGCACTAGCTTTACTAAGCATTGACGCCGAAAAGGCGATTGAAAGGGTCAATTGGATGTTCATGAAAATGACTCTACAAAAGTTTGCCTTTCCAAACGCGTTTATACAGGCGATCCTAACTCTCTACCGAAGCCCCTATGCTAGACTAAAAGTCAATGGCACGTTGTCACCGACTTTCAACATCACCAATGGGACTAGGCAGGGGTGCCCCCTGTATCCCTCTCTGTTCATCTTAGTGGTGGAAACACTCTTACAGTTAGTCAGACAATCAACAGATATCTCCGGAGTAAATACGATCAAAGAGAACTGAAATGCACTGCTTTTGCAGATGACTTATTGTTCCTAGTAAAAGATCCTGAAAAAGGACTGGGCCCCTTGATGGACAGAATAGACACCTATAGTTCACTCTCAGACTTTAAAGTCAATCATTCCAAATCCGAACTCCTAAATATATCCTTTCCAAGAACCAAAGTAACCGCTCTAAGCGGCCAGCTCCCATTCCATTGGACTAAGGAACCGATTCATATACCTGGGGATTCATATTCCTAAAGACACCAATGACCTATACTTGCATGATTACACCCCCCTTTTAAAAGAAATTCAAAGTTTACTTCATACTTATAGTCTACCTTATCTTTCCTGGATGGGATGGAAAAACATTTTAAAAGCCTATGTAAAGCCCAAAATCCTATATGTTATGCAATTAGTCTCAATATGCCTTCCTAAATCCTTTCTCTTAAGTGTAAGAAGTATGTTCTCTAAATTCCTATGGAATGGCAGAAAGCCCTGTATCGCTCATAGAATTCTGACCAGAAGTAAGGAACAGGGAGGCCTGGGAATGCCTGACGTCACTAGTTATTATAAAGTAATACAGCTTAATAGATGGCTGGAACTAGTAGACCCTAAAAGACAACCAGATGTACACGCTATATGCAAACATAGCGCGGGCCAAAGTTTCCAGAAACACCTATGGCTACCAGATAAATACACACACAGAGACATGACTGTAGATCCCATGCTCAGAGGGCTAGGAGAGGTCTGGAGAGAAATGAGCAAAACTCTAGCACCCAAACCATCTCCACTGATGCCAGTAAGCCTTATCCCGGAACTCCTAAATAAAAGCAACAGGGACAAACCGCAGCTATGGTCTTACCTTGCATCAACTAGACTTTGTGAGGTCACACCTGAGGTGGAATCTTCCATCCTTGAATCGCTCCCACGTGCGATTGTGGATTCGTCTGGGTTTTTTCTTATGAAGTCCCATATCAGAGCTGTGTGCAGAGAATTGAAAGAGCAGTACTCCCTCCAAAGGTCTATGACTGAATTTGAGAAATTGATCTGCTCACCAACCATCGTCACAAGGAAGGTTGCACAGCTCTATCCTTGGTGGGAGGCTTGGGTGAACCACCAAAACCCCTATAGCTTAGGGAGTGGGAAAAGGAATTGAACAAAGTTTTAAATGATGCAGAGGTTTAAAAGGTGCTAGCAAACTCGCATGGATTCTCTGATTGTACTCGTCTGCAGGAGAACCATTTCAAATTGCTAACAAGATGATACAGAACCCCTGACTTCCTCTTCAGGAGGGGTTTGACTGAGGCAAGGGAGTGCTGGAGGTGTGGAGGAGGAACAGGTAGATTGTCACATATATGATGGGACTGTTCCAGAATAAAAGCTTATTGGGGAGAAGTAGAGACAATAATTCAGAAACTCACGACCCCAGATTTCAAACTCAAACTAGAAATGGTAGCCTTGTCCCTTCCCACACCCGATTACACTCCGTCCAAAAGGAACCTAGTATTGCATCTTCTGGCAGCAGCCAAGATGATAATTCCCCTACATTGGCTAGATACAAACCCTCCCTCCATTCTTGAATGGAAGGCTAAGGTTAACCAAATCTGTAGATTTGAAGAGTTGACAAGTTGGATTAATAGTACGCATGATAGGTTTCTGAAGTTGTGGAGTCCTTGGAGATCTCTGGCGGAGGTGCCTCCCAGTGGTAGTAACATCAGCAACTGAGAGAAAACAACGTCTGTCAAGGCCCCCTCCCTCCCCTCCCCTCCCTCCTTTTTTCTCTCCTTATCTTTATCCATTTATGGCAAAAGTATAGGCACCCGAGCTACGCATCAGGTCTGGCTCTATATCCTGTTAGACAAGGATGTCATCTGAGGTTTTTTGGGCCTACTGCGGAGGAAAATAAACCACACATCAACAGCTATATACTGGTGAACTCCATTATTGGTGTTAGGTCATTTATGGTTGAACACCGATGTTATAAGTAAATGTAAATCTGATATACTGAGAATGTCAAACATATGTATCTGTGAATTTACTCTTCATTATTGTATCTGATGTGTACCTTATGTAATAACATTTCCATAAGTGCTGCACGCCTTGCAAGGTGTGTAAGCGCATATCAATGTACCTAGTTGTTACGTTATAAAAAAATAAATAAAATAAAAATAAAAATTGCTTAATGCAATTAAAAAGTTAATAAAAAATAAAATAAAAAAAGGAATACAGGTCTTGCATGGAGGCCCAGTCATTGGGGTGAATTGGTGCTATTCCGCAGAGCGACTCACCCGTGAGTGCTACAGCAGAAACTCCACTGTCGCCAGCTGCTGCACGCACAGTCTGGCCAGCATGTGCAAGGTGGAGTTCCACCTTGTAGGCACGTCTCATATGAGGCGGTGAGCGGGAAGGCCGAAGTTATGCTGCAGCGCTGACAGGCGAGCAGCAGCAGGGTGAGAATGGCGAAAGCGCGCATAGACGGCCCGCACTTTATGCAGCCACTCTGACATATTGGGGTAATTTTTAAGGAATCTCTGCATCACCAAATTCAGCACATGCGCCAGCAAGGGATGTAAGTCAAACTGGCTAGTCCCAGAGCTGCTATGAGATTTTGCCCATTATTGCACACCACCAGGCCGGGCTTGAGGCTCACTGGCACCAACTACTCATCGGTCTGTTGTTCAAGGCCCGTCCACAGCTCCTGCACTGTGTGGGGTTTGTCCCCCAAACAAATACGTTTCCCCCTGGCTGTGCTGAAGTTGGTGGTGAAGGTGTTACGCTGACCGGATGAGGATCTGGTAGAGGATAAGGAAGCGGAGTGGGAGGAGGAAGCAACAGGAGGTAAACTGAAGCGCCCTGTAATCCTCGGTGGTGGAAGGACATGCACCAAACTGCTACCCGCCTCAGGTTCAGCCGCCACTGCATTTATCCAGTGTGCTGTTATTGAGATATAACGTCCCTGACTGTGCTTACTGGTCCACGTATCCGTAGCGAGGTGCACCTTGCCACAAATGGCGTTGCGCAGTGCACACCTGATTTTGTCCCCTGATTTTGGCAGGTGGCACTGTCACTCCAGAGGTGGATGAAGAGGCCGAGACTGCAGCAGAAGAGGAAGCAGGAGGAGCCAGAGACCTTTCTTGGTTTTTGAGGTGTCTACTCCACTGCTGTTCATGCTTAGCACTTAAATGCCTAGTCATGCAGGTTGTGCTCAGGTTGATAACGTTTATGCCTCGCTTCAGGCTCTGATTGCACAGCGTGCAAACCACTCGTGCCTTGTCGTCAGCACATTTTCTGAAAAACTGCCACGCCAGGGAACTCCTTGTAGCTGGCATTGGTGTGCTCGGGCCCTTGCTGCGGTGGGCAGTAGCAGGCGTACTGTCTAGAGGACGGTCACTCCGCTTTTGCACCCTGCTCCTTCTTCTACTGTGCTGGTGGCTCTGTGCGACCACCGCCACTTCCTCCGAAATACATAGGTCACTCACATGACCTTGATTCCATGTGGGGTTGAGGACCTCATCGTCCTCCACATCATCTTCCACCCAGTCTTCAACCCTGTCCTCCTTGTCGGTCTGCACACTTTCGAAAGCCCCAGTTGGCACCTGTGCTTCCTCATCATCCGAGACGTGCTGAGATGGTCGTCCCATGTTCTCATCTTGAAACATAAGTGGTAGGGCAACGGTGCACTCAATCTCTTTCACTTCTGGGGCAGGGCTAGGTGGATGGCCCTGGGAAACCCTGCTAACAAAGTCATCAAAAAGCAGAAGAGACTGCTGCATGACTTGGGGCTCAGACTGCTTGGCGGATTTGCAAGGGGGTGAGGTGAAAGACTGATGGACATCGGCTGCAGATGCCAACTCTGATTTTTCAGCAGGAGACTGGGTGAGAGACAATGTGAAGTAACTGGAGGCACAGTCAGCAACCCAATCTACTATTGCCTGTACTTGTTCAGGCCTCACCATTCGCAGAACCGCATTAGGCCCGACCAAATACCGCTGCAGGTCCTGTTCTACTTGCACCTGAGAAAGGGGTTTTACTTGTGCATGTAGCTGGCACAGAACGACCACGTCCTCTCCCTGCAACAGGAGCTCCACCAGCAGCACCACGACCTGGGCCACGTCCCTTATTTGACGCTCTCCTCATATTTCTCAAAGGATCTTGCCCTAAATTGATGTTTAATTAATAGCAGAATAGAACCACAGTATGTGAAGGGTGTATCTCACACACCCTGATCCAGACTAGGCCACAATTAAAGATTTGTACCCAAATTGGCTGTCTCTCAAATAACTGAATAGAAACACACTATATAAAAGGCTGTATCTCACAATGACATATGCAGCAAAGGCTGCAAAATAAACTTTTTTGCCCAAAACGGGTGTTTGTTTAATAACTGAATATGACAGCAGTATATAACCCTTGAATTTCACACTAGCTGATGCTGCAAGGTCAGAATTTTTTTGTCTTTTGCCCCAAAAAGGGTGTTTTATTAATAGAAGAATATAACCCCAGTATATAAAGGGTGTATCTCACACGCCCTGATCCACAGCAGGCCGCAATTAAAGATTTGTGCCCAAAATGGTTCTGTAGACATCTATGTGGAATCAGCTGACAAGGGTGTACAAGGAGTGCTCTTCTTCTTGACGATAATATGGACCTGTAAGGCTGAGTTAATACTTGAAATATTTGGTCAGTTTTGGCCCCGTGACTGCCCAAATAAGTGAAGTTTGCAGTGATTCTAATAGCAACGCTGTCATCTGCATGTCATACTGACTGACAGTATTATTTCACTACCCCAGCAGACCCCCTATGCGTGTTACTGCAAGGCACAATGTTCTACACCCATATAAAGGCTCTATGCAGCTCGGAAATAGCCGTTTTTATCGCGATTTGTTGCAAATATATTCAGATTGAACCCTCCAATCTAATGTTTGTGAAATTTGCTCATCTCTAGAAATAGTAAATGGAACATCCTACAAGTGACCCCAACATATTTTGCAGAAATTATCACGCAGCAGACCGTACAAAGTTAACATTGCAATTTTTCCACAGATATGATATTTCAGTGCCCAATATGCTGTGACCAGTATGTGCTATCTAAGACTCACATCAGACTTCTTTTATTGATAGTCAGGTTCTACTGGGTATGAAAACGCCATAAATGTGAGCATAAACGTGAGCATAAACTGCTGTATGGGCACATGGACTCAGAAGGGAAGGAGCGCCTGTTGGCTTTTGGAATGTGGATTTTGCTGGAATGATTTTATGGTGCTTATCACATTTGCAGAGCCCCTGAGGTACCCATACCATGGAATCCCCCAAAAGTAACTGTATTTTGTAAACTACACCCCAAGGTATTTATTCAGGGGCAGAGTGAGCATTTGGACACCATAGATGTTTTTCAGAAACTAATGAACAAGGGACAGTGGAAAATGAAAATTCCAAGTTTTCCACAGATATGGAACTTCAGTCCCCAATATGATATGCCCAGCTTGACCGACCTAAGACTCACATCATGCCCTTTAATTATTAAGTGAGTTCTGCAGGGTATTGAAATGTCATAAATGAGGATGTAAACTGCTGCTTGGGTCTACTGCAGGGTTCAGAAAGAAAAGACCATCTTTTGGTTTTTGCAGTGCAGATTTTGATGGATTGGTTTATAGGTGCTATTCTGCTTTTAAACAATCTTTGGATAACAGTGCAGCCATTTTCTGACAACCATACTTTTTTTTTATTTACTCTCAACAGTGCTATGTGAGGGATGTTTATTGCAGGATGAGTTGCCATTATCACTGGTTCTATTTTGGGGTCCATACCACCTTTTGATCACTTTTCTTTAGCATTTTGGGAAGCAGGATAAAGAAAAGACAACAATCCTTCCATTGCTTTTTGGATTTTGTTATTGCAGTGAACATCGCTTAGAGTCTTCATGTTGGGAAGTCACTTGTACAGCACATGTCAGAAAGAGGTTAAATAATCAGATTACAGTTTATTAGTAATCAATGCAAAAAATCCAGGTAATTCCAAAGGGTATATTTTCTTCTATATTTTGTTCTATATTTTTTTTTTATGACTTTATGATGGAATGCCTAAATCAACTAAGATACTTAATTCACTATATATTTCTATCCCAAAAATCTAGATGAATATAAATGTAGCAGCACAATCACCTGAACACATGCTGCTTTAAGACCCATAACAGTAAAAGACAGCCCTAGTACCCAATCAGCAACCTTTCAGAATATAAGGAGAAGAAAAATTCTATAGTACACAGTAAGCAGCATTAAAACAGCTGGGAAGCCTGAAAAACAACTGTAACTAACAATTTTATGGCTTAGAACACCATGAAAGAAGGGAGAAAGACAGGCAAATATGATACAAGCCTAACAGCTGGAAAATGAGACACACATTACTTTACAAGCTACGCAAGGTATATCTTCAACCTGCCAACCCCTGCTAGTATATCATTATAAAAATGACAAAAGTATTTCCTGAAGGCTGAGAACAACTTGTTTCTCTCTCTGCTTCCTGAATTTAATAAGGAAAACTTATTTCAATAAACTAAGTTTAATCATTGCTTAACCCCTTAAAGAGACCTTATCCACAAAATGCATTGCAATCTGCAAGCAGCATGTTATAGAGTAGAAGGAGCTAAGTAGATTGATTTATATATTTTTGAGGCAAAGGATTTAGTAACATTTGTATGTTTATCCATTTAAATCTCTGTTCTTTCTGTATTTTGTATTTAGAGATTTTACTAGGCACTAAAATGACACATTACCATTATGTGGTTAGTACCATTACATCAATAACAAAGTTATATAGTTTTTATGCTTTAATTAACACTTTCAAACATAAAAACAAAAAACTTTGAAAAACAATTCTTTGCATCACAATATTTGGGCGCCCTATTTTTCGATCTATGGAGCTGTGCAAGGGCAATTTTTTTTTTTGTGTGAAGTGAGCATTAATTTTTATTGATACAATTTTGGGTTATATGTGACTTTTCAATCACTCTTTTTATTCAATTCTTTGGTAGGTGACCCAAGAATGGCTATTCGGCCATTTTTATTAATGTTTTTCTATTTGAATAAATACTTTAATATTTTGATAGTTTATCCATTTTTTTTTACCCAGTGATGCCAATGATGTTTATATTTTGTATTATTATTATATGTACAATGGGGAAAAAGGATGAGTTAAATGTTTAATTATTTTTGTTCTTTTATATTTTTGCAATTTTTTTTAAAATGTTTTAAACTTTACTTTTAGTAAAGGGAACTTTAGTTATAGGGGACTTGAACATGCAATTGTTATGTTTTATGTACCATAGACTGCATTTTCATTTTTAGTAATGAAAACATTTCTGTACCTGACCCTTTTCAATTTACATATCCACCAAAGTTGATTGATAAGGGATGTTTAATGCAAAGTTCAAGATGGCCTGGTGTCTGGCAACGTTCTGACCTATGGTGTGGTCAAGAGAAGGGTCATGTTAAGAATAGGTTTCTGGGTGAACACTAATTACACATCTACTGTATACTGTGTAATTAGGGAAACTTGTGCTTTTATTGCTACTATCGTTACACCTGATTGAGTGTCAAAGGCTGTCCAGGCATGCTGGGAGTTGTAGTTTTGCAACAGCTGGAGGCACACTGGTTGAGAAACACTGATCTAGAGTATAAGTGAGCAAATGGATTCTAATGAGTCCAAGTTACTTAAAATTTGTTCTGAGTGAAAGAGAGGGTGTATCATATCAGGAAACAGCTCTCTATATCTTATTGTTTTAATACATACATTAAAAGTTACATTTCTAAATGCAGCCACTGTTTGTATGGCACCTCCATTTTGGCCCTTCACACCAAACACCCATCTTTACCAAGGCTGTTTTAAATTAGAGCAGTATATATGATAGCTGGATCCTACTTTCCCTGAATTGAGGTCTTTGAGTTCTAGTGACAAAAAGAGAGGTGAGTCATCACAAAGTAGGGTTGCATCTAAAAGATGTGGTGGTGGTACAAATGATATTGATCAAATTATACTTGCTAACTGTGACGCTTTGCGATACTAGGAAATCGCAAATGCGCCATATCAACATAGAAATATAGAAACATAGAATGTGTCGGCAGATAAGAACCATTTGGCCTATCTAGTCTGCACAATATACTGAATACTATGGATAGCCCCTGGCCCTATCTTATGTCACAATCACAAAGACAAAAGAGCCTTCACTAAGAATCTTCTCTTTTGACTAAAAAAGTAATTCACAGAGCAGAGGTGCCATTATCACCACCTTGTGACAAATCTTTCCTGCCCATGCCAAGTTGAGTACCCATCCATCTAGTTCTCTTATGACAGAACCTCATAAACCTGGTCCTTCTGCAGCCATAGTGTCTCCAATACCAGCAGGGGTCTCACACCTTTAGCCTGGGCAGCGAGCTTCAGAAGAAAAGGACAGATCCTTATCACACAGCTGGTTGGTACAGGAGGGAAGATGACCTGAAAGTCACCTCCAATCCATAAACTTCATATTCTTCCCATATTTTCCTAATATTTCATGGGTTATGGAAATGTGAAAGGAACCATCTTTTCAGAGATGGTTTTGGTTCTCCTAACCCACCTTCTAGGAAACCCGCAGACAAATCAGAGATTCCCGCTCTGAGATATAAAGGTTCTCGGGCACCCTGTATTATCTTCTAGTCGTATTTGTTATCAGATGATGCGTAAAATTGTACTGATTATCAATATCAACTATATTTCTTGATTGGACTTACGGGATATGGAGAAATGGGCAAAGCAAAGATTCTGCCATAGTTTCTCCCTATGGGGCAAAGGACTGCCCCTGTTCCAAATACCCAAGGCTGGACCTGAACGTGTCATAACCACTCCCCACTTCAGAGTAGGTAAAAACAGTGACACACTCAGGTCCTGCGTCCTTCACCTACCATCTGACGTTGTCTAACATCTCGACCGCCCGCAGGGACACGGGCACCCCACCATCTTGGATTATTCTACAAAGACTTTGCCTATTACTGGACACTACCACGGTAATTCTGAACTTACAGACATTCTATTCCCTTCCACCTCTTACCTATTTCTATCCAAACCAATCTGTTCAACTGGCAGGTATTTTTATCTGTCAGCTTTAATATATATATTTTTGTGTGTAGTTTTAGAATAAAAACTAACGATTTCATCGTTCCAGTTTTGCCCTTGTTACTTGATGACCTGATCTATGCTAAGAACTCTGTCCTCAGAAGACATACTACCAAATTGTGTTATTTTTATAAATTGTTAATGTACTAGCTAGGTTGCAAATAACTGTTTCGTCCCTTTAGGATTAGCTAGCCGGGGTCTCTTCGCCCCGATTCAATACGAAGAGTGGTGGCAGCAAATTAATTTGATTTCCAGCGTGAAATCAGTAATTTTATTTTTACCGATTGTACATACAATCGTGATTGCATCCTGTCTGGGCCCACCAACCAATCTTAAACGTCTTCTGTGCTCACAGTGGATTCGCCTCCAGAAGTCTCTAGTGGAGACCTGTATGGCAACTGTGGCTTAGTAAGACGGGATTGGCGGGTGGTTGTCACACTAACTACTTCATTTTCAGTAATATAGCATTAATAAAATGTATAATCTATATATTCAATGTTTGCAGAGTGCTGTTGCATCAGCATCAGAATATGCATTTTGAACTACTATTTTAGTTTTCACTCAAAGATTTAAAACAGTACCCTCTGGGTTGTAAAACACATACCATACACTTCTATTGTTATTTTTGTAAACCACACCAATAACCAGGACTTGAGATGCCCTGTCTCAGATTTTGGACTCCAATTTTAGGTATTTTCACAGAGATTTAAAATGATACTCTCTGGATTGAAAAACATGCATTGTACAGTTATCTAGAGATTAACACCCCCAACACACACACACACACACACACTCACACACACACACACACACACACACACACTAACACTTGAATGTGTATGGTTTAATTTATGTTCAATTTAGCTGGTAGAAAATGTGTGTTATTGCTTTTGCTACACCATTACACATGTTTAAAACAATATAGATATCATGCAACAAAGAACAATTGCAGCAGTAGTTTGAGTCATTGCTATAAAATGCAACATATTTAGCAGGGATGTATATAATGAAGCAAATGAAAAAAATGTTCACTAATTGCTCAGCAGTCAACACTGCAGCATAATGCTAATTGTATTTATTGGGAAAAAGCTTAACGTTTGGGGAAAAAAAGCTGTCTTTCTGTTCAAATCAGATTAAAAAAAAACTAATGTTCTTGCAGGTAGCTGCTTTTGAGGTTCTGCAACAACTGCATCTGCATTATAAAGCAATAACTGTAGCCAAAAGGCACTGCC
The DNA here is from genome assembly GCF_014858855.1 of Bufo gargarizans. Classification (NCBI taxonomy): domain Eukaryota; kingdom Metazoa; phylum Chordata; class Amphibia; order Anura; family Bufonidae; genus Bufo; species Bufo gargarizans. The sequence goes on along the minus strand of NC_058084.1, from coordinate 286,277,103 downwards.
TGGCACACCAAGGCTCAGCTCCTCACTCCCTGGCTGAAAGCTACTAGAAGCGACCAACTGACGTATGTGATTAATCCCCATATTATTAAACCAGCAGTTGGGGCAGTGTGTTGTTGCACAGCAAAGGCAGCATTCAGGCTATCGCCATGAGGCCTCCATACTTGAACCTGATTGTAGAGGGAGGATCCCAAACAGAACCAGTATTCATTTCTAAAGATAATATGGTTCCATTCCATAGCATTTCAAGTTTTTCTGGTTCACAATACCACTGCAAACAAAGGCAACGGTGTTTGGATGTAAGTGCCTGGAAATGGTCTCTGGGCATAGATAGTAATGTGTAATAAAGGTGTTACCTGTATCTGGATGGTGAGAAATGAAACTGTGGGAGCTGCTCATGCTTGTTGGTGGATCAAACTATCCTCTCTGTCTTGGCTGTCTGGGCCTGTTTGTCATGTGTTTGTACCCCAACGTAACCACTGCTCCCAATACCTCCTAACAGGTAGGTCAGAATGGCCTAGATGGCTGGAAGTTCGTCAAAACAGTCATCATCATCCTGTTTCTCATAGTCAAATGATGTGCCCCTGCAGTGAGCCCCAGTGGGAGCCAGTGTAAAGTATACGAGTGGAAGTGCGCCTGATGTAGTGTTGTAATGTCAAGGTGTCAGGCCGTTACTTCCTGGGGTCTGTTGCAGTAAGAGTTATAGTACTAAATAACGGGGCTAGAGTTGAACATAATAAAGTCAATTTTTACTAAGTGCAATGTAGAACTTGAAATACATACAACAGCAGTAGGTTTTGAGTGCAGTTCTTTTTTGGCACCAGCTGAGGAAGTATGGTGGCAGGTTTGCTGCAGTTCCGCACTTAAATTATACTGGCCTAATGGTTGATTCATGATGGGTGGTTTGGCCTGCTCCTCACAGCAGTTCCTTCAGTATGATTCTTGAGAGTTGGTACTCTACAAGCTACTTCCCAACTCTCTGGCAGGTGAGGGATCTCTGCATACGTGACCTAGATACAGTTCTTGGGCGTTAGTGCTCTATGAGCTACTTCACACCTTCTCGACTATCAGGACAGGGCCTCATACGTCCCTTCACCTCTTTGCACACCACTAGACTAACCAACTACTCTAGACCTTCCTTATTGGCAGTAAGTCAGACCAGCCCACTCTCTGGGGGGTGGGGGGGGATGTCTAACCCTGTTATAGCCAGCCATCACCAACCAGTTCCTCTTCTGCTGAATAAAATTACATGGTACAGGTGAAATATATAACAGATTGTATATGAAACATATAGAAAATACAGCAATTAAGCATATTGTAGTAGCAGACCCACGTCTGGGGTACTAGACCCTATTTCATCTCTTTGAGTGCATCATAGAATCATGTGTAACAGACAATGATCTTTCACCAAGCGGTAGACTACTCAAATGCAGCCTTTAAGAGCCTTTTTATAGGGCTGTAGTTGTAGGCCCTCTTGTTGGTCAACCACTGCAGGAGAGGGTAATAATTGTTTAATAATAGCTCTTGAATTTGGTCCATTTGTACAAATCCTTCTGACCGTGGATTGGTGAAGTTAGAATTCTTTAGAGATGGTTTAGTAAGTTTTTCCAGCCTGATAAGCATCAGCAACACTTTTTCTGAGGTCCTCAGAAATTCCCATTCTTTGTGTCATGATACAATTCCACAAACATATGTTGTTAAAATCTGACTTTCATATATCCCTGTTCTTTAACCCCTTAATGCCCAGCACCGTACATGTACGCCACAACTGGACATGACTTAACGCCCAGCGCCGTACATGTACGATGCGTTGATCGGGCGGGTGCAGGACCTGCGCCAGCCGATCTTTGGCAGGGGTCCTGCAGTCATTGAAAGCCGGACCCCTGCTGTATGCGTAAGCATTGTTGAAATCATCAATGCAGGTGAATTAACCCCTGCACGGCCACGGTCAGTGCTGACCACGGCACGTGCGATGTCCGTGCAGGGAGGAAGCAGCCATTGGGTCCCCGTGCTGCTATGACGTGGACTGGATGGCAGGGAAGGCAGCTCAATGCTTTCCTTAGGCACCCTGGCTGCCTTCCGGGAGAGCTTGTGAGATCTAGCCCCCTGGATCTCACATGCAAGTTCTACAAGCAGAAGTATTGTGATGCATTGTAATGGGGGTCAGACCCCAAAAGTTGACGTGCCAGAGTGGTACAAAAAAATGTAGTAAAAAAAATATGTTTTCAAAAACTTTAAAGATTAAAGTAAGCTTCTTTTTCCCAAAATAAAGTAAAAAAAGAATAAGTGTAAAAAATACAGAAAAAAAAAGAATAGTAGACATATTAGGTATTGTTGCATCCGTATCTACCGGCCTATATAAAACTATCACATGACTTAACCCCTCAGGTGAACACTGTCAAAATGTGCTTAAAAACATTTTTTGTTACCATACATCACTAAAAGTGCAACACAAAGCGATCAAAAAGGCATATGCCACCCAAAATAGTACCAATATAACCATCACCTCATCCCGCAAAAAATTTGACCCTACCTAAGACAATCGCCCCCCCCCAAAAAAAAACTAAAAAAAACTATGGCTCTCAGACTATGGAGACACTAAAACATGATTTTTCTTTTGTTTCAAAAATGCTTTTATTGTTTTAAATGTAAAAAAAAAAAAGAAAATAAACCTATTAGGTTTCTCCGGGTTCGTAACAACTTGCTCTATAAAAATATTGCATGGCCTAACCCCTCTGGTGAACACTGTGAAAAAATAAAAAAAATAAAAACGGTGTAAAAAAAGCCATTTTTGTCACCTTACATCACAAAAAGTGTAATAGCAAGCGATCATGCAAAAATGATACCTTACCTGAGACAATCATCTAAAAACTGAAAAAAACTATGGCTCTCAGATTATGGAGACACTAAAATATGATTTATTTATTTTTGTTTGAAAAATGATATCATTGTGTAAAACTTACATACCGTATTTTCTGCCCTATAAGACGCACCTAGGTTTTTGAGGAGGAAAAAAAATATATAATATTTCCAACCAAAAGGTGTGCTTTTGGTGGGTTTTGAACTAATGGTCTCCAGTGGATGACACTATTATGGGGGATTTGTGGATGACATTGTTATGGAGGGGATCTGTGGATGACACTGTTATGGGGGCATCTGTGGATGACACTGTTATGGGGGATCTGTGGGTGGCACTGTTATGGGGGATCTATGGATTACACTGTTATGGAGGGGGTATGTGGATGGCACTGTTATAGGGGATCTGTGGATGGCACTGTTATGGGGAGCGGGGTGGCACTGTAATGGGGAGGGGGATCAGTGGATTACACTGTTATGGGGAGGGGGATCTTTGGATAACATTGCTATGGGGAGGGGGATCTGTGGATGACACTGTTATGGGGGGATCTGTGGATGACCATGCTATGGGGGATCTGTGGATGACACTATGACACTATATAGCATCTTATGCTATATGTGTCATCCACAGATACCGCCATAACACTGTCCCCCAATACACTGGGCCCCACCATTCACAGTAGTATACATATCTAAACAGTAAACCTTCAGTAACTTTAACTTTAAAGCAACGCTATCCTGTTTACTACAATACAATCAAGCTCTGGTAACAGACAGAGTGGGGGGCGGGGTAACATCACTCACTCACGTCACGCGCCTGCTCCGCCTGCTTCATTCATAAAGAGGGAGGAGCAGGCACATAACATGAGTGAGTGACATTAAGCCGCCGCCCGGAGTTTCTACTCTAGGGGTGCATCAGGGGGTCTTCAAATGTGACATGACAGCTTAAAATTATCCTAGTAAAAATCTGCCTTCAAAAAACCATATGGCGTTCCATTCCTTCTGCGCCATGCCATGTGCCCATCGAGCAGTTTACAACTACATATGGAGTGTTTCTGTTAACTACAGAATCAGGGCAATAAATATTGAGTGACATGCAGTGTACTTTTTCTGTAGACGGTGTCGGCTGCGGACAGTGAGATTAGCTGCGCCACATCTCCAGTGTAAAATGTGCACATCCCAAAAATATCTGTGACATCCAGTGTACTTTTTCAATACAGGGTGTCTGCTGTGGACATTGACATTAGCTGAGCCACATCTCCAGTTTAAAGTGTGCACATCCCTAAAATATCTGTGATATCTAATGTACTTGTTCTGTAGACGGTGCCGGCTGCGGGCAGTAAAATATCCATGCCACATCTCCAGTGTAAAGTGTGCACATCCCAAAAATATCTGTGACATCCAGTGTACTTTTTCAATACAGGGTGTCCACTGCGGACAGTGACATTATCGGTACCACATCTCCAGTGTAAAGTGTGCACATACCAAAAATATATGTGACATCCAGTGTACTTTTTCAATACATGGTGTCTGCTGTGGACATTGACATTAGCTGAGCCACATCTCCAGTTTAAAGTGTGCACATCCCTAATATATCTGTGATATCTAATGTACTTGTTCTGTAGACGGTGCCGGCTGCGGGCAGTAAAATATCCATGCCACATCTCCAGTGTAAAGTGTGCACATCCAAAAAATATCTGTGACATCCAGTGTACTTTTTCAATACACGGTGTCTGCTGTGGACAGTGACATTAGCTGCACCACATCTCCAGTTTAAAGTGTGCACATCCCTAAAATATCTGTGACATCCAATGTACTTGTTCCGTAGACGGTGCCGGCTGCGGGCAGTAACATATCCGTGCCACATCTCCAGTGTAAAGTGTGCGCATCCAAAAAATATCTGTGACATCCAGTGTACTTTTTCAATACATGGTGTCTGCTGTGGACAGTGACATTAGCTGTGCCACATCTCCAGTTTAAAATGTGCGCATCCCCAAAAAAATATCTGTGACAACCAGTGTACTTTTTCAATAGATGGTGTCCGCTGGGGACAGTGACATTAGCTGCGCCACATCTCCAGCGTAAAGTGTGCGCATCCCAAAAATATCTGTGACATCCAGTGTACTTTTTCAATAGACGTTGTCTGCTGCAGACAGTGACATTACACCAGTGCCACATCTCCAGTGTAAAGTGTGTGCCTAAAATTTTTATCTGTGACATCCAGTTTACTTGTTACGTAGATGCTTTGGACAGTGACATTACAGATGGTACCTCTCCTGTATAACATTTCCTCATCCCAAATACCTGTGACATTCCATAAAATGTTTTATTAGCTGCCGGTGACAGCACTGACATTATCTGTGGGATATCTCCTGTGTGACGTTTCCACATCCCAAATACCTTTTTAAAAATTTTGGTGCATACTCTTCTAAATCCTACGCTACTGTATATGTGACATACTGTCAAGTATATATCACATTCAAAATGAAGAAGGCAAGCAGTAAGGGACAGGGAAGTGGCCGTGGCCTTGGGCGCATTGAAACTGTGCCTGCTGTCAGAACACAAGAAAAACAGTCATCCACGATACCTAGCTTCATGTCCCAGTTTGCAGGGCGGCGCAGAACACCACTCTTGAAGGCAGACCAGTGCGTCCAGGTGGTCGGCTGGATTGCAGCAGATAATGCTTCCAGTCAGTTAAGCACCACCTTGTCTTCCAACAAGTCCAGTCTTGATACTCCTTTCTCCCACCATTGAGAGTCTGGCCAAAAAAGTGATCTCACACTCGGATATTCCGGTGACCTCTTTTCCTCGCCATTCCTTGATTTGGCCCTCTCGCCAAGCACACTTGAAGAGGGACAGATCTTGTGCCCTGATTCCCAAACTCTTGAGCATCCACAGTCACAAGAAGATGACGGTGGGGAATGGCAATTACTGTTTAACTACCTCAGGACCGCCGTACGCAGGATTGCGTCCTGCCGGCGGCCCTGCTATTTTGGGTGAACGCATATACGCATCCTCCCGCGAGAGCCGAGATTTCCTGTGAACGCGCGCACACAGGCGCGCGCGCTCACAGGAACGGAAGGTAAGCGAGTGGATCTCCAGCCTGCCAGCAGCGATCGCTCGCTGGCAGGCTGGAGATGTGATTTTTTTTAACCCCTAACAGGTATATTAGATGCTGTTTTGATAACAGCGTCTAATATACCTGCTACCTGGTCCTCTGGTGGTCCCTTTTGTTTGGATCGACCACCAGAGGACTCAGGCAGCTCACTAAAGTAGCACCAAACACCACTACACTACACCCCCCCTGTCACTTATTAACCCTTTATGAACCACTGATCACCCCTGATCACCCCATACAGACTCCCTGATCACCCCCCTGTCATTGATCACCCCCCTGTCATTGATCAACCCCCTGTAAGGCTCCATTCAGATGTCCGTATGATTTTTACGGATCCACGGATACATGGATCGGATCCGCAAAACACATACGGACGTCTGAATGGAGCCTTATGGGGGGTGATCAATGACAGGCGGGTGATCACGCATATAGACTTCCTGATCACTTCCCTGTCATTGATCACCCCCCTGTCATTGATCACCCCCCTGTAAGGCTCCATTCAGACGTCCGTATGATTTTTACGGATTCATGGATACATGGATCGGATCCGCAAAACACATGCGGACGTCTGAATGGAGCCTTACAGGGGGGTGATCAATGACAAGGGGGTGATCACGCATATAGACTTCCTGATCACTTCCCTGTCATTGATCACCCCCTTGTAAGGCTCCATTCAGACGTCCGTATGATTTTTACGGATCCATGGATACATGGATCGGATCCGCAAAACACATGCGGACGTCTGAATGGAGCCTTACAGGGGGGTGATCAATGACAGAGGGGTGATCACCCATACAGACTCCCTGATCACCCCCTGTCATTGATCACCCCCCTGTAAGGCTCCATTCAGACGTCCGCATGTGTTTTGCGGATCCGATCCATGTATCCATGGATCCGTAAAAATCATACGGACGTCTGAATGGAGCCTTACAGGTGGGTGATCAATGACAGGGGGGTGATCACCCATATACACTCCCTGATCACCCCCTGTCATTGATCACCCCCCTGTAAGGCTCCATTCAGACGTCCGTATGATTTTTACGGATACATGGATCGGATCCGCAAAACACATGCGGACGTCTGAATGGAGCCTTACAGGGGGGGTGATCAATGACAGAGGGGTGATCACCCATATACACTCCCTGATCACCCCCTGTCATTGATCACCCCCCTGTAAGGCTCCATTCAGACGTCCGCATGTGTTTTGCGGATCCGATCCATGGATCCATGGATCCGTAAAAATCATACGGACGTCTGAATGGAGCCTTACAGGGGGGTGATCAATGACAGGGGGGTGATCACCCATATACACTCCCTGATCACCCCCTGTCATTGATCACCCCCCTGTATAGCTCCATTCAGACGTCCGTATGATTTTTACGGATCCATGGATACATGGATCGGATCTGCAAAACACATGCGGATGTCTGAATGGAGCCTTACAGGGGGGTGATCAATGACAGAGGGGTGATCACCCATATACACTCCCTGATCACCCCCTGTCATTGATTACCCCCCTGTAAGGCTCCATTCAGACGTCCGTATGTGTTTTGCGGATCCGATCCATGTATCCGTGGATCCGTAAAAATCATACGGACGTCTGAATGGAGCCTTACCAGGGGGGTGATCAATGACAGGGGGGTGATCAGGGAGTCTATATGGGTGATCACCCCCCTGTCTTTGATCACCCCCCTGTCATTGATCACCCCCCCTGTAAGGCTCCATTCAGACATTTTTTTGGCCCAAGTTAGCGGAAATATATATATTTTTTTGTTCTTTTCTTACAAAGTCTCATATTCCACTAACTTGTGTCAAAAAATAAAATCTCACATGAACTCACCATACCCCTCACGGAATCCAAATGCGTAAAAATTTTTAGACATTTATATTCCAGACTTCTTCTCACGCTTTAGGGCCCCTAAAAAGCCAGGGCAGTATGAATACCCCACATGTGACCCCATTTCGGAAAGAAGACACCCCAAGGTATTCCGTGAGGGGCATATTGAGTCCATGAAAGATTGAAATTTTTACTTTGTGAGAAAAAAACAAAAAAAAAAATCAATTTCCTCTAACTTATGCAAAAAAAATAAATTCTATGAACTTGCCATGCCCCTCATTGAATACCTTGGGGTGTCTTCTTTCGAAATGGGGTCACATGTGGGGTATTTATACTGCCCTGGCTTTTTAGGGGCCCTAAAGAGTGAGAAGAAGTCTGGGATCCAAATGTCTAAAAATGCCCTCCTAAAAGGAATTTGGGCACCTTTGCACATCTAGGCTGCAAAAAAGTGTCACACATCTGGTATCGCCGTACTCAGGAGAAGTTGGGCAATGTGTTTTGGGGTGTCATTTTACATATACCCATGCTGGGTGAGAAAAATATCTTGGTCAAATGCCAACTTTGTATAAAAAAATGGGAAAAGTTGTCTTTTACCAAGATATTTCTCTCACCCAGCATGGGTATATGTAAAATGACACCCCAAAACACATTCCCCAACTTCTCCTGAGTACGGCGATACCACATGTGTGACACTTTATTGCAGCCAAGGTGGGCAAAGGGGCACATATTCCAAAGAGCACCTTTCGGATTTCACAGGGCATTTTTTACACATTTTGATTTCAAGGTACTTCTCACACATTTGGGCCCCTAAATTGCCAGGGCAGTATAACTACGCCACAAGTGACCCCTTTTTGAAAGAAGACACCCCAAGGTATTCCGTGAGGGGCACGGCGAGTTCCTAGAATATTTTATTTTTTGTCACAAGTTAGCGGAAAATGCTGATTTTTCTTTTTTTTTTCTTTTTTCCTTACAAGGTCTCTTATTCCACTAACTTGCGACAAAAAATAAAAAATTCTAGGAACACGCCATGCCCCTCACGGAATACCTTGGGGTGTCTTCTTTCCAAAATGGGGTCACTTGTGGCGTAGTTATATTGCCCTGGCAATTTAGGGGCCCAAATGTGTGAGAAGTACTTTGCAATCAAAATGTGTAAAAAATGGCCTGCAAAATCCGAAAGGTGCACTTTGGAATATGTGCCCCTTTGCCCACCTTGGCTGCAAAAAAGAGTCACACATCTGGTATCTCCGTACTCAGGAGAAGTTGGGGAATGTGTTTTGGGGTGTCATTTTACATATACCCATGCTGGGTGAGAAAAATATCTTGGTCAAATGCCACCTTTGTATAAAAAAATTGGAAAAGTTGTCTTTTGCCAAGATATTTCTCTCACCCAGCATGGTTATATGTAAAATGACACCCCAAAATACATTCCCCAACCTCTCCTGAGTACGGCGATACCAGATGTGTGACACTTTCTTGCAGCCAAGGTGGGCAAAGGGGCACACATTCCAAAGAGCACCTTTCGGATTTCGCAGGCCATTTTTTACACATTTTGATTGCAAAGTACTTCTCACACATTTGGGCCCCTAAATTGCCAGGGCAGTATAACTACCCCACAAGTGACCCCATTTTGAAAAGAAGAAGACACCACAAGGTATTCCATGAGGGGCATGGCGAGTTCCTAGAATTTTTTATTTTTTATCGCAAGTTAGTGGAATATGAGACTTTGTAAGAAAAAATAAAAAATAAAAAAAAATCATCATTTTCCGCTAACTTGTAACAAAAAATAAAAAGTTCTATGAACTCACTATGCCCATCAGCGAATACCTTAGGGTGTCTACTTTCCGAAATGGGGTCATTTGTGGGGGTTTTCTACTGTCTGGGCATTGTAGAACCTCAGGAAACATGACAGGTGCTCAGAGCTGCTTCAAAAAGCGGAAATTCACATTTTTGTACCATAGTTTGTAAACGCTATAACTTTTACCCAAACCATTTTTTTTTTTTGCCCAAACATTTTTTTTTTAATCAAACACATGTAGAACAATAAATTTAGCGAAAAATTTATATATGGATGTCGTTTTTTTTGCAAAATTTTGAAGTGGTTAATGAGGTGGATGATGATGAGGCACAGTTGCCAATAACTTAACAGCAATTACTGTTTCAAGAGGTTAAGGAAAAGGATGAGACAAAGTTGTCAATCACTGAGGTTGTGGTTAGGTCAAAATGTCAAGAAGATGAGCAGAGTGAGGGAGTGGAAAAGGAGGGGGTGTACGATGAAGATACTGACCCAACCTGGGAAGGTGGAAAGCCAAGCGAGGACAGCAGTACAGAGGGGGAAGGAACTGCAGCACCGCAACAGGCTGGAAGAGGCAGTGGGGTGGCAAAAGGGAGAAGGCGGGCCACACCAAACAGGCCCGCAACTGTTCCACAGAGCACTCATTTGCGGAAATCTCACTTGTCAAGGGGTAGGTGTTCCGCAGTCTGGCGTTTTTTTGAGGAAAGTGCAGACGACAAAAGAATTGTAATTTGCAACCTATGCCATACAAAAATGAACAGGGGCGTGAACACTAGCAACCTGACCACCACCAGCATGATCCGCCACATGGCATTAATGCACCGTAATAGGTGGGACGAACGTCTGGATCCACAATCTGTGTCTGCAGGTCACACCACTGCCTCCTCTTCGACGGTGTACCGTGCTGGCATATCCTCTGTCCAAGACGCAGGCCCAGATGCCTCCCGCATTACACCTGGACCTTCGCAAACACTATCAAGCGACTACATCCACTTCCATGTCCCAGCCCAGTGTACAAATGTCCTTACCTCAGGCATTTGAACGCAAGCGCAAATACCCAGCCACCCACCCACAGGACATAGCACTAAATGCACAGCTTTCCAAATTTCTGGCCCAGGAAGTAATGCTATTTAGGCTTGTGGACACTGAGGCCTTCTGTAGCCTGATGTTGGCGGCCGTCCCACTTTACGCAGTCCCCAGCCTCCACTATTTTCAAGGTGTGCCGTGCTTGCTTTATACCAACATGTGTCCCGTAACATCACACGTGCCCTGACCAAAGCAGTTACTGAGAAGGTCCACTTAACCACGGACACATGGACAAGTGCATTCCGCCAGGGACGCTACATTTCTCTGATGGTACAAGGATTGCGGGTCCTACGTCGATCAGGGTTTCCCCCAGCACCTACGTTAGTGGCTCCAACCCCCACTTCTACTCCTCCGCCTTCACTTTCACCTCAGAATTATCCGCATGCAGCACCATTTAGTCATCAGTCGTCAGCTGGAAGCAGTGTAGCACTGCAGTGGGGAAGCAGCAACAGGCTGTGCTGAAGCTGATATGCTTAGGAGACAAACAGCACACAGCTGCAGAGCTGTGGCAGGGGATAAGAGACCAGACTGAGCTGTGGCTCTCGCTACTGAAGATACATCTAGGCATGGTTATGTCTGATAATGGCCGTAACTTGGTGCGGCTTTGGAGCTCGGCAAGCTCAAACACATCCCATGCCTAGCCCACATCTTAAACTTAGTGGTTCAACGGTTTCTCAAAACCTACCCCAATTTGCCTGAGCTACTGGAGAAGGGGCGCCACATGTGCGCACATTTCCGCAAGTCATTGACAGCTTCAGCCGGTCTGTCAACGCTCCAGCAGCTCTTGAAATTGCCAGCTCACTGGCTGCTCTGCGACGTGAGCATGCAATGGAACTCGCCGGTCAACATGTTGGCCAGGCTTTGTGAGCAGCAGAGGGCAGTAGTGGAATACCAGCTGAAACATGGTCGTTGCCTTTCCAGTCATCTTTTGCTATTCACAAGCAAGGAGTGGGCATGGATGTCTGACATCTGTGAGGTTTTAAGAAACTTTGAGGAATCAACACAGATGGTGAGTGACGATAGCGCTATTATCAGCATAACCATCCCACTTCTGTGTCTACTCAAATGCTCACAGTTAAGGACAACGCTTTGAATGTGGAAGAGATGGAAATGGAGAAAGACATTACACAAGGTGATAGCCAGACCACCCTCAGTTTGTCTTCTCAGTGCGAATTGGACGATGAAGAGGAGGAGCAGGAGATGGTTGCCCTCCGCTACAGAGGGTAATACCCATGGAAGTTTAAATCCATATGTTCCGCGTGGATGGGCAGAAGAAGAGGAAGAGGATGAGTAGATTGAGAGTGATCCTCCTGATGGCAACAGCTAAGTTTAGCCTGTTGGTACTCTGGCACAAATGGCTGACTTCATGTTAGGCTGTGCGTTATGCACATTTTATACAACACAGATTACTGGTTGTTCACCCTTCTCGACCCCCACTACAAGGAAATCTTTTCATCTCTCATTCCTCTGGTGGAGGGGATGAGCAAAACAGTGCAATACCGCCAACATCTGACAATGTTGGCGGCAGAGTCCGTAGTTCCTTGGCCAACCGAGGAGGGGAGACAAGGGGTACACAAAGCCTGGGACAGTTTCATGACACCCCTCCAGCACCCTCACCCTGATGTGCGGCCTAGTGTCACAAGGAGGTAAACATTTTGGAAGATGATTAAGGAGTACATAGCAGACTGTGTCAGCATCCTCAATGATCCCTCAGTGCCTTACATCTACTGGATGTCCAAGCTGGACATGTGTCACGAATTGGCACTCTACGCCTTGGAGGTGCTGGCCTGTCCTGCCTCCAGAATTTTGTATGAGCAGGTATTTAGTGCTGCTGGGGGCATTATAACAGATAAGCGTATCCGCCTGTCAACTGATAATGCTGACAGGTGGACTCTTATAAAAATGAACAAGGCCTAGATTGACCATGACCTCTCCACTCCACCAGATGAAAGCTGATGAACATAAAGGCACTTTAAATGTGTTGTTTAAAATGTACTGAATACACTCTATTCCCATGCACCCCTTCCACCACAAACAAGGCTATATGGTTGAATATTCCTTTTCTCATCCTACTCCTCCTCTTCCATCAGATCAACATGCTTATTTTGTCGCATATAATGTCCTCGCATATATGCCCTTCGCATATAATGTTTTATAGGATCAGCTCAGCTGCAGGGCCTCACATATAATTTTTTAGTGGGTCAGCTCACCAGCAGGCCCTCGCATTTAATATTTTACAGAATTAGCTCACCAGCAGGCCCGCACCTACATTTTTTACAGGGTCAGCTCACCAGCAGGCCCTCACGAATAATGCTTTATAGGGTCAGTTCACCAGCAGGTCCGCACCTAAAATATTTTACAGGGTCAGCTCACATGCAGGCCCTTGCATATCATTTTTTACAGGGTCAGCTCACCAGTAGGCCCTCATCTACAATCTTTTACAGGGTCAGCTTACCTGCAGGCCCTCACCTACAATCTTTTAGAGGGTCAGCTCACCAGCAGGCCTTCACCTATAATCTTTTACAGTGTCAGCTCACCTGCAGGCCCACACCTAATTATACCTAATAGGTAACTTGCGCGCATGCTGACTTGCTTGGAAGTGGTAGCCATAGCTATTTTTCAGGCTCCCTCTCCGGAATCAAACCCTGATTCCCTGTTACCCATGGTCACCGTGGTTCGCCCTGAAAATAACATTGAAAGTTGATAGGCCAGACATCAGAATGGATGGTCGCTTTCATGGGGACGTGCGATCGGGCCCAGGTTATCTAGAGTCACCAAAGTGGCAGCAGGCCCTCGCCCATAATGTTTTAGATGGTCAGTTCAGCAGGCCCTTGCTCCAAATGTTTTTGAGGGTCACCAGCAGGCCATCAATCATAATTTTTCAAGGCTGTGTATGATGCCCTCCTTTATGTGTAACAGAGGGTGTATTGTAGTGCCAGTTCCTTGTCATTTTTGACAGCCCTTTAACTTGCATAGTGTATAGGCTTTATGAGTGTAGGAGTCCCACTACCTGAACAATTGTACCACAATGTGAATGAGGCCCTCCTTTATTTAATATACATTTTGTATCTGAGTGCCTCTTCCTTGTAAAATTTTTGGCAGCACTTGCACTTTATATACAAGTAAATATACAGGAAATAATGATTCCTAACAATTTTTCCTCTAAAATCCATTTTATCTTCGGTTTTGTGCGTATTATTGTCAGTCTGTAAAAATGGCGAACTACTCGGACAACATTGTTCTCAGCAGCTACCTGGGAGTCCAAGATGCATCCAGACATCCACCCCTTGGTGTTCCTGAACCATTTCGGTGGTGTTTCCATCCATTTCTGACCTTTTCGTATGAACCAGGCACCGTCCCCTCTTCATACCAGGGGGTGCCTGGTTTAATGCTCGGGTTCTCCTATTGACTTCTATTATCCATTCCCGATGTATTCGGCCCGAGCCCCCGAGCACTATGGTGCTCAATCAACACTATTCTAAGTCTTCTAACATCCCCACAAAATGATCCAAACATGAAGTAGACATATGGGGAATGTAAAGTAGTAACTATTTTTCGAGTTATTACTATCTATTATAAAAGTAGAGAAATTGAAATTTGCTAATTTTTCAACATTTTTAGTAAATTTGGTATTTAAAAAAAAATACAAATTAAATTTTTGACTCAATTTTACCACTGTCATGAAGTACAATATGTGACGAGAAAACTGTCTCAGAATGACCTGGATAAGTAAAAGTGATTTTTTTTATTTTTTTATTGAAAATAAATGCAAACATACATGTGATGTAGACATTGTACTGACATTTAGCTTAACATGTACTATACAAATTCTCGGGAAAAGGATAACACAACTGTGTATCATTGGTTTCTAAACATAATAACTATTCTTATTTTTATTTTCCACCTCAATAGGCCAAGAGTGTTAATACAAAGGAAGTCACTTAAAGTTTCTTTAGGAAATCCATGCTTTCCAGTTGGACCTATAATGATGTATCCCTCAGCTTTCCCAGGCTGCAGTCTCTTCAAATCTATATAGCTAATCAATTTTCACTATCCATTGGGATATGGAAGGGAGATAACCAAAATCTTGAATTAGGAGGCGAGCAGCACTTAGAATAATATGGAAGAGCAGGGAGGGGGTCACTACAGAGTTGGAGGGTGATAATCCTAGCAAGGCCATTTGAGGCGAAATCGGAATTTCTAGCTTGCAAATTTTATTGGTAATGCTGAAGATCTGAGACCACCAAGTCTGAATGAGGGGGCATAACCACCATTTATGAAAGAATGAACTTTTTTGCTTATTACACCTCCAGCAAGTATCCGAACCATCTAAACTATAAGGACATGTGATGTCACGGGACTTATACCACTGAGTTAACATCTTGTACCCATTCTCCTGTGTTCGGACACATCTGGATGATTTGTGTGGTATCATTAAGAGTCGAGAAACTTCGGTCTGAGAAAAGGAAATTCCCAGATCTCTCTCCCAGAGAACCACATATGCCGGTTTAATCATAGACAGTGGGGTATTTAATTTCTTATAAAGTTGGGAAATTAGTCTGGTATGTTTTGTGTGGTCAATTACTAAACCTTCAAACCATGTCATGTAATAATGCCCAGAAAGGGACATTTTTGGAAATAAAAGAACATAGAAACGATAATAGGGGGGAAAGGACTTGCAATCTGGGGAAATTTGCAAGATATTTTCATTATTCAGAACTTCACCTTCCTCTCCATATAAAGAAAGTATTGGAAGTGTGGAATTACAAATAGACTGTGGTAGACAGTCCCGTAAGGTAGAAGGTGCATGGGTTAAGATATTGCGTATTTGAATCAGCAGTGACGGAAGTGGTATGGCGTGTTGAGATGTTTGTAACCATTTCCATGCCGAGAATGTTGATCTCACAATCGGGTTAAAAGGTCTTTCTTGGGCTGGGAAATTTCCCTGTCCCACTAAGAGGCCTGAAGGATATGAACCAAGATCACTCTATTTCATGGAAACCCAGGGTTTCTTCAATGAACTAGCTAGCCAATTGACCACCCTTGATAGTAGAACAGATCTCCCATACAATTCAGGGTCAGGTAGTCTATCCCCCCACAAAGCTTGGGTCTACAAAGAACAGAGCGAGCTAGTCGGGCCCTATTTCCTGCCATATAAAGGAGCTGATTTGAAGTTTTACATTGGTAAAGTATATCTTTGATACTGGTATAGGTAAAACCTGTTGGAGATACGTCAATCTGGGCAGGATGAGGGAGGTGACAATATTCTTCCTGCCGAACCATGATAATATCGATTGGAGGAGAGGAGTATCGTTCGAACGAAATAGTGATCAGGGGACCGGTCCTATCTTAACTCCCAGGTAAGTAATATGAGGAGTATTGAAAGGAGAGTTGGCTTTCATTATATTTCTGATTGGGGTTGGGAGGTCTATACTGAGTATATGGGATTTATTCATATTTATTTTGAAACTGGAGTGAAGGCTAAACTGTTCTAATATCCTGTATATAAGTGGAAGAGCTTTTACTGGATTAGTATTCAATATAAGTAGATAATCTATGAAGGCAGCCACTTTCTGCTCACATTGTCCCAATTTAATGCCCTCAATCTCTCTCTCTCCCTCCTGATTGCTTGTAACAGGGTTTCCATGACTAGAACAAATAATAATGGGGATAGCGGACTTCCCTGTCTGGTGCCGTTTCGGATTATGACGGATGGGAATAAAGTGTAATTTATGATAATAGAAGCTGAGGCATGTGTATATAGGGAGAAGATAGCTTTGGTATATTGGCAGGGTCGTCTTTAATATTGATTGGACCCTGGGCAAAAATTTACTTGGGCCCCTGGATCCCGCCTTCCCACACCTTAGCAGGCAATCACACCCTCCACCACAACACACACACAAAAAATCCACACACCTGGTAGAGTACAGTGAATGACTGTAAATACTTCCAGTTTTGAAGACTCCAGTGGCTCAGGATCAGTGCTCTGGGCATCTGGGCTCAGGCTGGAAGTGGGCACCACTCTGCAGGAAGGAGACCAGGGCTTGGCTCACCCTAGTGTTACAGTGCACCCCAGCACCCCACAGTATGCAGTATAGCACCCTATAGTATACAGCACCACACAGTATGCAGTATAGCACCCCACACTATACAGTACACCACAGTATATAGTAGAGCAGTATAGCAGCCCACAGTATACAACACCTCACAGTATACACCTCACTGTATACAGCACCCCAAACTATACACGATACAGCCTCCCACACTATACAGTACAGCAGTATAGCACTCCACACGATACCGCACCCACAGTAAATAGACCACCACAGTATACAGTACAGCAGTATAGCACTCCACAATATACAGCCCCCCACACTATACAGGCTCCCCACACTATACAGGCCCCCCACACTATACATCCCCCCACAGTATACAGGCCCCCCACAGTATACAGGCCCCCCACAGTATACAGGCCCCCACAGTATACAGGCCCCCACACAGTATACAGGCCCCCACACAGTATACAGCCCCCCCCACACAGTATACAGCCCCACCACACAGTATACATCCCACCACACAGTATACAGCCCACCACACAGTATAAGCCCCCCCCCACAGTATACAGGCCCCCACACAGTATGCAGGCCCCCACACAGTATACAGCCCCCTCACACAGTATACAGCCCCTCACACAGTATACAGCCCCCCCACACAGTATAAAGCCCCCACACAGTATACAGCCCACCATACAGTATAAGTTCCCCCCACAGTATATAGGCCCCCACACAGTATACAGTCCACCACACAGTATACAGGCCCCCACACAGAATACAGCCCCCCACACAGTATACAGCCCCCCCACACAGTATACAGCCCACCACACAGTATACAGCCCACCACACAGTATAAGGCCCCCACACAGTATACAGGCCCCCACACAGTATACAGGCCCACCACACAGTATACAGCCCACCACACAGTATAAGGCCCCCACACAGTATACAGCCCACCACACAGTATAAGGCCCCCACACAGTATACAGCCCCCCACACAGTATACAGCCCACCACACAGTATAAGCCCCCCCCCACAGTATACAGCCCCCCCCACAGTATACAGGCCCCCACACAGTATACAGCCCACCACACAGTATACAGGCCCCCACACAGTACACAGGCCCCCACACAGTATACAGTCCCCCACACAGTATACAGGCCCCCACACAGTATACAGCCCACCACACAGTATACAGCCCCCCACACAGTATAAGCCCCCCCACACAGTATACAGCTCACCACACAGTATACAGCCCCCACAGTATACAGGCCCCCCACAGTATACAGCCCACCACACAGTTTACAGTCCCACACAATATACAGCCCCCCACAGTATACAGGCCCCCACACAATATACAGCACCCCACTATACAGTAGTTTACATTATATTAACATAACAGCCCCTGTCACCTTTTTCTGATGTAATCTTCACACAAAAAAGCTCCAGTTAACTTCTGCAACACTCCTGCTAGCACCTGTGATGACCTCATAGCCATGTGACCAGTAATTGCTAGGTTACTGGTCACATGGTGATGATGTCATCTAAGGTCCTATATCACAACGTTAAAGTACACAGACAGCTTGACACCCGGGGCAGTAGCTAACAGGGCTCAAGAGGCAGCTGCCTTGGGCCCCCAGGAGCAACTGGGCCCAGGGCAGCTGCCCCTTTTGCCCCTTGATAAAGACGACCCTGTATATTGGTCAGGGAATCTAAAAGCCAAAAGTACTTCTCACATATATTCCCAGTTGACCCTATCAAAGGCTTTTTCGGCGTCCGTGCTAAGGAGTACTAGAGGGTGTTTAGTCCTTTTTGTGAAGTAGATAGCATTTAAGACTCTAGCGGTATTATCTCTGCCCTTCCTACCACGGACAAAGCCAACCTGGTCTCCATTGATCAGGCAGGGGAGAAATTTGGATAAGCGGGTAGCAAGCACTTTAGCTAATTGTTTTAAGTCCAAATTTAATAGGGCAATTGGGCAGTAGTTAGCACATTGAGATCCATATTTCCCTTCTTTGGGGATCAACGTGATATGGGCTTTAGTCATATCAGCGGATAGCGGGACGCCAGACAGGGAGCTATTGCATAAAGTAAATGTGGTCCTAACGTATTGCGAAAAGTGTGGCAATATAGAGCTGGGTAGCCCTCTGGACTTCGGCATTTCCCACTGGGGAGTTGCTTAATTGTTGTCATAAGCTTGTCTATAGTAAAAGGGGCTTGAAGGGCTTAAGCGTGAGTGTTTGATAAGACAGGTAGAGAGAGGGAATTAAGGAAAGATGTCACTGATTCCCTCGGGTGGGGGCGGGGGGGCGGGGGGGTATGAGCTTCCTTTTCAGCTTCTTCAGCTTCTTGTATGTTATATAGAGAATAATAGAAGCTTTGAAATTGTTTAGCTATCTCTTTTGTAACTGGCAGGTGCTGACAGGTTTTGGACCACTTCCCAGTTGTCAATGGGCAGGTCAGGTAACGCTGACAGGTTTTGGACCACTTCCCAGTTGTCAATGGGTAATGGAGATATCTGGAGATGATCATAAGCTTTATCCAGGTCGCCATAGAAGGGGATAGCGATGTGGCGACCATCATTGAGGAAGGAAAGTCCGAATGGAAATCTCCTATTTAAGATCTTGTGCGCACGTAGCCAATCCGTAAGTAGTTTTAATGCTCTTCACTTTTTTAATGTGGATTGCGCTACAGCCTGGAAAATGGTGATAACATTGTCCTCCCATTCCAACAGAATTGGTGTTTCTAGCACTGGCCAGTATTGCTTCTTTAACAGGAAAGTGTAGGAATTTACAGATTACGTCTCTGGGGGGTTCTTTAGATTGTGGCTTTGGATGAAGAGCTCTGTGTGCTCTCTCAATTATAACTTCATGAACAGAGTCTGGCCCCAGTAGTTTTAGACAGATCAAAATTACTGTTTCAGGTACATCAGCAGGGGATATCAGGAATTCCTCTGAAGCATAAATTGTTACATCTGCCCTATTTTCTTGGTCCTCTAGGACATTATATAGGGAATTTATATGGGTTTGGCATACAGACAGGCTAGAGGACACCTCAGTTTGGTGCAATATAACTGCAGATTGAACCTCTTCCAGAGTTTCCACTTTCCGGCCTATGTGGCGCACATCCTCTTTAATAGAGATGAGGTACTGGCTAAGGGGTCCCAAGGTATCTGCCAGGGCTTCTTTCAGGAAATCCCGAGAGATCGGAAGGCAGTCTGCCTCAGAGGGATCTTCCTCTACCTTGTCAGCGCTTGCCGCCACAGTTTGTTTGTGTCCTGCTGAGCGCGGTATTCCGGGGGCCATATTGGATTCTTTATTCACCACCACTGCTACTGCTTTCATTATTAATTTCTCCATTTCGTCTGGTTGGCTTGAAGATCGTCTGTGTCCGTCGGGTCAGTGGGTTTAGGGCCTCCAATCTTGACCATTTTTAGGTCCATTGAGCTGGGTAAGACATTCTATGAGGGATAAGCTAGCAGCAGAGCCACACTTCACTCTGCCTCTGGTGTTGGCTCCACCCCCCAGTAAAAGAATGTTTAATTTATTACTACATAAAGTGACATTTGTCATATTTGCTAAAAATGGCCTGGGCAGAAAGGTAAAAAAATGGCTTGGTCCTGAAAGGGTTAAATAAAACAAGTTGCCCACTCACACCTGATTGAACAGATACTTGTGACTTGTTGAATTATTCTTACTGTTTTTGAGTGGGATTTGTGTTCTCTGCTATTATCTGACTTTCAGCGTCCGAGTATGTTTTCTGGTCAGTATGTTTTTGACTTTGTCTCTACCTGATTGTTTATCAGTGTAAAATTATGTGTGATCAGGTCCGTGGACTTAAAGCATAAAAAGGCTTAATGGGGAGTGAGGGGTGTCGGGGAAAGAGGGGGGCAAAGTGGGGCATGTGCCCTGGGCACAGAAGTGCAGAGGGTTGAGGGGATGCCCAGGCAGTTGATTTAGTTGGTGAAGCAGGAAGACTTCTGCTCCCCACTTCACCATTCAGCTCAGCTGCTCTGCTCCCCAGCAGTCCACACATTGTGATGTTGGAATATGCAGGAGGACCATAAAGGCCCAGGAGTCACCTCCTACACAGCCCAGCAGCTCAATGTGTGTGTGACTGCAGAGGAACACCGGATGTCATTGATCATCAGGAAAACAGGTGAGTTTTAAATTATTTGTTTTTTACTTTATTAATGGAGAAGACACTACTGAATGATGCAAAATATAGGCATTACTACTGTGAGGGGAACAATGCAGGCCAACTACAGTGAATAGGGCAAAATGTGGACATAACTACTGTGAGGGGGCACAATGTGGGCATTACTACTGTGAGGGGGTACAATATGGCATTACTACTGTGAGGGGGCACAATGTGGGCATTAGAACTGTGAGGGGGAAAAACTACTGTGTCATAGCACTAAGGGGAAAGCAATGTCCTAATTTATCATTGGGATAGTTAGGTCTTACAGGGGCAACACAGCACCCTCTGCTAGGAATTTTATAGAGACAGTTAGCACCCCATGTTTATGTTGCTATTCTTTTTGCTCTATCACCATAGTGACCATGTTTCGGTTCCAGAGGACATCATGCCGACACGCCAGTGAAACCCTTGATGCGGTTGGACTAGTTAGTTCTTTCATTTATTTTTTATTGGTACTGCCATATACCCTATGACAGCTTTTATCAGGTGTACATAATGTAGGTTATATGGGGGAGAAAAAAGAACTGGGTCGCACATCCACAGTGCTTGGCTTTGACCTAAAAAGTGTACAGCCCCCCGTATTGCATGCTGTACAAGAGGCATTAGTGTACATTTTGATCAAAAGGCATAAGCCCACTCATCACGTCAAGGAAGCCTCTATTGAGTGGGACCTACTCTGACAAAAGGGCGCAGCACGGTGCGATGACAAAGCGGCGATATCCTGGTAGGCGGCGGGACCCAGGAGTCAAAGCAGCAACCATGCTGTCTGACGATGCCACCCATGGCACTGGGTCCCACCAACCCACCAGAACAGCACCACAAAAACAAAGGCCACCGCACAGTACTGCACCATATGAACAGCTGTCTAACACAGCATGTCCATTACTATCAGGAGCTACAGGTCAATGACCACTATATGCAATCCTGTGTGATTAAAACCACCTGTGCCGAATGGGAGGAGTGCTGACACCAGTAATAAAGAAGAAAGATTCAAATAACAATTATATGGGGGAGAAAAAAGAACTGGGTCGCACATCCACAGTGCTTGGCTTTGACCTAAAAAGTGTACAGCCCCCCGTATTGCATGCTGTACAAGAGGCATTAGTGTACATTTTGATCAAAAGGCATAAGCCCACTCACCACGTCAAGGAAGCCTCTATTGAGTGGGACCTACTCTGACAAAAGGGCGCAGCACGGTGCGATGACAAAGCGGCGATATCCTGGTAGGCGGCGGGACCCAGGAGTCAAAGCAGCAACCATGCTGTCTGACGATGCCACCCATGGCACTGGGTCCCACCAACCCACCAGAACAGCACCACAAAAACAAAGGCCACCGCACAGTACTGCACCATATGAACAGCTGTCTAACACAGCATGTCCATTACTATCAGGAGCTACAGGTCAATGACCACTATATGCAATCCTGTGTGATTAAAACCACCTGTGCCGAATGGGAGGAGTGCTGACACCAGTAATAAAGAAGAAAGATTCAAATAACAATTATATGGGGGAGAAAAAAGAACTGGGTCGCACATCCACAGTGCTTGGCTTTGACCTAAAAAGTGTACAGCCCCCCGTATTGCATGCTGTACAAGAGGCATTAGTGTACATTTTGATCAAAAGGCATAAGCCCACTCACCACGTCAAGGAAGCCTCTATTGAGTGGGACCTACTCTGACAAAAGGGCGCAGCACGGTGCGATGACAAAGCGGCGATATCCTGGTAGGCGGCGGGACCCAGGAGTCAAAGCAGCAACCATGCTGTCTGACGATGCCACCCATGGCACTGGGTCCCACCAACCCACCAGAACAGCACCACAAAAACAAAGGCCACCGCACAGTACTGCACCATATGAACAGCTGTCTAACACAGCATGTCCATTACTATCAGGAGCTACAGGTCAATGACCACTATATGCAATCCTGTGTGATTAAAACCACCTGTGCCGAATGGGAGGAGTGCTGACACCAGTAATAAAGAAGAAAGATTCAAATAACAATTATATGGGGGAGAAAAAAGAACTGGGTCGCACATCCACAGTGCTTGGCTTTGACCTAAAAAGTGTACAGCCCCCCGTATTGCATGCTGTACAAGAGGCATTAGTGTACATTTTGATCAAAAGGCATAAGCCCACTCACCACGTCAAGGAAGCCTCTATTGAGTGGGACCTACTCTGACAAAAGGGCGCAGCACGGTGCGATGACAAAGCGGCGATATCCTGGTAGGCGGCGGGACCCAGGAGTCAAAGCAGCAACCATGCTGTCTGACGATGCCACCCATGGCACTGGGTCCCACCAACCCACCAGAACAGCACCACAAAAACAAAGGCCACCGCACAGTACTGCACCATATGAACAGCTGTCTAACACAGCATGTCCATTACTATCAGGAGCTACAGGTCAATGACCACTATATGCAATCCTGTGTGATTAAAACCACCTGTGCCGAATGGGAGGAGTGCTGACACCAGTAATAAAGAAGAAAGATTCAAATAACAATTATATGGGGGAGAAAAAAGAACTGGGTCGCACATCCACAGTGCTTGGCTTTGACCTAAAAAGTGTACAGTAATGTAGGTTATTTATAGAGATGAGTGATTTTTTTAAAAATTCGATTTGCCGGTTCGCCAAATTTTTCGGAAAAAATTCAGTTCGATCCGAATATTTTTGAGGCAAATTATGTTAAAAAATGGCTATTTCCTGGCTGTTGAGAGCCTTTATAGTGGCGTAGAACACTGTACCTTGCAGTAACATGCATAGAAAGTCTGCTTTGGTAATGAAATAATACTGTGAGTCCTTATGACATGCAGATGACAGGTGTCACTCTGAGAATTACTGCACAAATCACTTATTTGGGCAGTCACAGGGCCAAAACTGACCAAATTACTCAAGTAAGAACTAAGCCTAACAGGTTGATGTTTTACACCTTTTACACCTTTCGTCAGCTGATTCCACATAGATGTCTACAGAACCTGTTCTATTAAAAGCATATACAAGTAGATCACCCCCCCCCCCCCCCCCGGACAGAGTGGAGAGGATGTCAGCAGTAAGTTTGTGTTGACGTCACTGATTCATTGTCTGTGGAGCATACACATTCACTCAGCATTTGCTCAATAATCCATCGGTATTGCTAATGCCAAAAAAAAATAAAAACAGGAGTGGATGTAAAACAGAGACGACACATGAATGGAATATTTGCATGTCTTCTGTGTTTTCTAGCCACTCCTGCTTTTGGCTACCAAATCATAAGCCAATTCTGATGGGAACATACAGGCCTTGCATCTGCTAAAAAGACAGGATCCATTGTGCGTCTCATTTTTCCTTCCTTCTGACAGATCAGAAGAAAGGTCAAATAAATGATGATGTCAGCAAGGCCTAAAGGCAAAATAGTGCCCAGTCATGAAGTGGGGAGGGTGGAAACAGCCTGATAAGTCCACAGAGTGGCCCTATGACATATTGATGAGGGGAGAGCAGCATCAGTATACCACAGAGTGGCAAGATGACATAGTGTGGAGATGGCAGTAGTAGCAGCAGCAGGAGAATACCACAGAGTGGCAAGGTGACATAGTGTGGAGATGGCAGCAGCAGTATCAGGATAACACAGAGTGGCAAAGTGACATAGCGTTGAGATGGCATCAGTAGAAGCATCAGGATACCACAGAATGGCAAGGTGACATAGTGTGGATATGGCAGCAGCAGGAGGAGGATACAACAGAGTGACAAGGTGACATAGTGTGGAGATGGCAGCAGCAGCATCAGGATACCACAGAGTGGCAAGGTAACATAGTGTGGATATGGCAGCAGCAGGAAAATACCAAAGAGTGGCAAGATAAGACAGTGTGATGATGGCAGCAGCATCAGGATACCACAGAGTGGCAAGGTGACATACTGTGGAGATGGCAGCAGCAGAAGGAGGACACCATAGAGTGGCAAGTTGACATAGTGTGGAGATGGCAGCAGTAGAAGCATCAGGATACCACAGAGTGGCAAGGTGAAAGTGTGTAGATGGAAGCAGCAGCAGGAGGATACCACAGAGTGGCAATGTGACATACTGTGGAGATGGCAGCAGCAGCATCAAGATACCACAGAGTGGCAAGGTGACATAGTGTGCAGATGGCAGCAGCAGCAGCATCAGTATACCAAAGAGTGGCAAGGTGACATACTGTGGAGATGGCAGCAGCAGCTGTATTAGGAGACCACAGAGTGACCTGGTGAAAGAGTTGGGTGGTGGGTGACAATACCAGTACCCGTTGATGAAGGTGGTTGAAAGAAGGAGCACTTGGCATCAGATATGTGGAATCAGGCAGGTGGCAGCAACAGAGTAGTAGCTGAGGCAGGTAGTAATAAGAAACCGGTCTAATTTATCAAAGTGTTGGTGTGGCACCATGGATGATCTAGTCTGATGCTTCAGGAATTGGTGGTTGGAAATCCTGGCTGAGCCACGCCTGATTCATCTTGACAAAGGTCAATCTCTCCACATTTGGGGTGGACAGGCAAGTTCTCCTTGGGGTAACTATGGCCCCCGCCGCACTAAACACCTGCTCTGATGCCACACTACTGGCCGGGCAGGACAGGGCAAACTCTGCTAGTTGCACAAATCCAGTTTGGCAGCCCAGTAGTCCAACGGATCTTAAGTGTGGGTTAGCAGGGTGCTGTACAAGTATGCTACCACCTGCTGGTTCAGGTCCTGCTCCAGATCTACCTGCTGCCTCTGCTGAGTAGTTTCTTCACTATGCGGGTGAAGAAAGCTACTCATCAGTGACTGTACACAGGCTGCTGCTAATGGAGCTGGTACTGCTCCTGGCACCCCACCCTTCCACAGCAGTCATGGCAGTGGAATGTGAGCACAGAGGGCTCTCCAGGTCAGACCTGTGAGAGGATGGACGATGGCGCAGATAGGCAGTGGCCAACTGACTACATAGTATGTCTCTGTGGTAGTTTAGTTTGTCCTCCCTCTCGGTGGGTGTAAAAAAGGACCAGTTTTGAGGGTACAGCAAGGTGGAGAGCCAGAAGTCATCCCTCTGCCGAATGGTGACAATTCAACTGTCACTACCCAAGCAAGTGAGCATGGATTGGGACATTTGCGCAAGTGACTCGGATGGACTCTCTGCCTCCATTTCTACTTTATACTGCCACGGTGTGACTGGGTCCTCTGTCTCGTCTTCCTCATTGCCCTGGAGCTCCTCTTGCTGCTCCTGCTCCTCCTCTCCTGTCACCCAAGTAGAAAAATCACCCATTTGGCTACACATTGCCTGTGCTCCAATGTGCTCCTCTCCCTCCTCCAGTTCAGCCATCACAGGGCTCATGTGGCAATGAGATTGAGGTGCCACGTCTCCAGTCCCCTGACCAGCCATTGTTTCCTGGCCATTTTTAGGATGTCTTGCAGATGTGTGGAAGACTTCAGGAACTGCTTGACAACCAGATTGAACACGTGTGCCATGCAGGGTGCATTGCTCAGACCTCCTTGAAGCAGTGCCGACATAAAGTTCTTCGCGTTGTCAGTCATCATGGTTCCGATTTTGAGTTGTCGGGAAGAAAGCCAGGATTTGATTTCTTGACAAAGTACACAGAGCAGTTCCTCCCCTGTGTTACTCAGTTCGCCCAGGGAAACGATGTGCAGAACAGAGCGACACCACCATACCTTGAACCTATGGTATGCTGGAGGGGCACTGTGACTTATCCCTGCAGTGGAGGCTGAGGACATAGTGGAGGATGAGGGGGCAGAGGAGGACATTGTGACAGGACCAATGGTGTGACATCGTGGAGGCGGAAGTGGCGTGACCTGGCCAAGTTGCTGGTGTGGCTGTGCAGGAACCACATTCACCCATTGGGCCATAAAAGACATCTACTGTCCCTGACCGTAGTTATAGCTTCACACATCAGTGCTGCCATACATTTTGGCAGACACCAACAGGCTCAAGGACTGGCCCATCTTCTGTTCTACATACTTGTTTAGGGCTGGTACTGCCTTTTTTTCAAAGAAATGACGGCTTGGGACTCTCCACCTCGGCATGGCACAAGCCATCAGTTCTCTGAAAGGTGCAGAGTCTACCACTTGGAGAGGGAGGGACTGCAGCACCAGCAACTTGGATGCATGCATAATGCTGTCTCTTGGCAATCACTTCGGTGATCGATTGTTGACGGAATGACTGACTGAAGAGTAGGAGGAGGAGGAGCAGGAGCATCTGGTTATATAAACAACATACTGAAAAAATGGCGTGATGTTAAACAGGCAGGAAGTGCTCAAACCCATATGCAGTTGTGTATGTATATACTGGCGATCCATTAGCAACTGGCCAAAAGTGCAGGATTTGCTCTCCTGTATCTACAGTAAATGCCCAACTGCATATGGGTTTGAGCACTTCATGCCTGTTAACATCACACAATTTTTTCAGTTTGTTTGTATGGCCGATCCTGGCCGGCTCCTACTGGGAGTGTCACGGGGCACCAAGGGTGCACTTGGTCTCCCATCAGCTGCAGACCTGCTGCTTAGCTTCAGGAGCGAGGATCTGTGTTTGGCCTTGTTCCCAGGGTGGCTTTGCTAGCTGGGAGGCTCCCTGCTCCTAGGTCTGCCTTGAGCGCCGAGCTGATCACTCTGTGCTTGACTTGTCTGTCGGTCATGTGACGCTGGCTACGTCACATAACCCTCAGACCCCACTATAAATACAGGCAGCCTGCTGGCCACAGGTTACCTGTTAATTCTAGGTTCCTGGCATTTTGTTGGACTACTGAATGCTACCTGATCCTGTTCCCTGACGATCCTTTGCCTGCTCCTCCTGTACTGCAAATCTCTCCTGGTATCCTGACCCCCCCGGCTTCCACCTGACGATTCTTTGCGGACTCCTCTGGTACTTCGTTTCTCTCCTGGTATTTGACCTCGGCTTTTCCTGACTATTCTCTGCTCATTCCTTAGTACTGCGTAGCTCTCTAGGTATTGACCCGGTCCGTTCACATTCCGTTATTTGTCTTGTCTGTCTTCCCAGCACGTATCCTAAGTTAGGGACTGCCGTCTAGTTGTCCCTTGTCATTAGGAGTTGCGAGGCAAGTAGGCAGGGCCAGGGGTGAGGGTGGAGCGCAGTGGTCACTGTCCTCCCCCCTGTGTGTAGTGTACGTGACCGTCACAGATTAACAGGACCTAACCTAACCACTGTATCATGAATCCTCTGGTGACCCTGACTGACCATGTCTCTAACCTGACGCAGATGGTGCAGGAGCTAGGGGAGAAACTCTGTTCTTTTGAGCTAGGACAATGTACTTCCATCCCTCAGGCCTCCAATCTGCATTTAGAGCCCCAGGTTAAGCTTCCTGAGCCCTTTTCTGGAGATCGGAAGAAGTTTCTTTCCTTTAAAGAAGATTGTAAACTTTTTTTTCCGTTTGCGCCCCGTATCCTCTGGCCCCGAGAGTCAACGCGTGGGCATTGTCATTTCCCGGTTACAGGGTCATCCCCAGGACTGGGCATTTTCTTTTCCTGCTGACGCCGGTTGTTTAACATCAGTGGAGGTTTTTTTTCAGGCCCTGGGTACCCTGTATGATGAACCAGACAGGACCCTCCTAGCTCTAAAGGTTCTGGTTCAGGGCAATCTACCTGCGGAGGAGTATTGCACCCAATTCAGAAGGTGGTGTGTTCCCTCAGGATGGCATGAACCAGCACTTAAGAGTCAGTTCAGGTCAGGTCTGTCTGATAACTTAAAGGATCTTCTAGTGAGTTATCAGCTTCCAGAGACTCTAGAGGAGATGATGACCCTTGTAGTCCGATTTGACCGACGGGTTAGAGATAGACGACAGGAACGACAGTTCTCTCCTCAGGTGGTAGTTCAGCCTGAGGACTATCCCAGAAACAACACTAAGGTCTCTACCGAAGAACTCATGCAGGTCGGCATGACTCAAGAGAATCTGCGCCGCAGACGTGGAGTGTGTTTTTACTGCGGAGATCCTGACCATTGGATCAACCAGTGTCCTAAGAAGGCCCTTTCCGTTAAGTCTCCCAAGGCAAGGCAACCTAAATAACAGGTACACGCTGATATTACGAAATGTAAGCTTTTGGTACCTATAACAATATCTCTGGGGGTTAATAAATAGCCGGGTAAGGCCATTATTGACTCTGGTTTAGTGGCCAGCTTTATTGACTCTGAGTACGCCATTAGACCGGGTATTCCAATCTTTTCTCTTCCTACACCTATCCATGTCATGGCTATTGACGCCACTCCCCTGGTAGGTGGTATGGTGAGGTCATGTACCTCAGAGATTTCTTTAACCGTGGGGGTGTGCCACTCTGAGAAATGTATCCTCTTAGTCCTGGAGAACTTACCGGTCGAGGTGGTACTAGGGTTACCTTGGCTCTGATTACACAACCCCACTATTGATTGATCCAGGGGGTAGTTGGTGAAATGGGGACCTAAGTGTGACTCATGCTTGTCTGTGGTACAAGCTGGGGTCTCAGTTGAATCTGATATATTACCCACGGTCATTAGGGAACATTCTGATGTGTTCTCATCCCCTACCCCGGAGGTCCTACCACCCTATAGACCTTATGATTGCGCCATAGAGTTAGTAGAAGGTGCCAGGTTTCCTAAGGGGCGTATTTATAATCTCTCTAAGCCTGAACGCAAGGCCGTGGAGGATTATATTAAGAAAAGCCTCGGTAAGGGGCACATTAGACCTTCTGTCTCTCCTATGGGAGCGGGGTTTTTCTTTGTTAAGAAGAGGGATGGTGGTCTTAGGCCTTGTATCGATTACCGGAAATTGAGTAAGATCACTATCCAGAATAGATACTCTCTCCCATTGATTCCGGATTTATTTAACCAGGTTTGTAGGGGCAAAACCTGAAAGGGGCATATAATCTAATTTGAATCAAGGAGGGAGAGGAATGGAAGACGGCGTTCAATACTCCGGCAGGACACTTTGAATATCAGGTTATGCCTTTTGGACTCAGCAAGCCCCAGCTCTGTTCCAAAACTTTATGAATGATATTCTTAGAGAGTTTTTAGGTAAATTTGTCATTGTCTATCTTGGCGACATTTTGATAATTTCTCCTGATTTCAAATCTCATGTGTCTCATGTTAGACAAGTATTAGAGGTGTTGAGGGAAAATCAGTTGTCCGCTAAAAAAGACCTGCTGTAGCTTCTAGAAAATTTGCTCCTCGTTTCATTGGACCGTATAAGATCATGGAGGTGATTAATCCTGTATCGTTAAAGTTGGAGCTGCCCGAGTCGTTCCACATTCATAATGTATTTCATAAATCTCTAATTAGAAAGTATTTTGAACCTGTTGTACCATTGAAAGCCTCGCCTCCTCCGGTTCTTGTTAGTGATGCGGTCGAGTATGTGGTGTCTAAGATAGTGGATGTCAGGAGAGTGCGTAATTCCTTACAGTACCTGATTCACTGGAAGGGGTATGGACCCGAAGAGAGATCTTGGGTACCCGCCAGGGAGGTTCATGCTCCTAGACTTGTTTGAAAATTTTATTTAGAACACCCTAAAAAGGCCATCGAATGAAGTCTTGGGTCCGGTGGCCCCTCGTAAAAGGGGGGTACTGTCACGGGGCACCAAGGGCGCACTCGGTCTCCCATCAGCCGCAGACCTGCTGCTTAGCTTCAGGAGCGAGGATCTGTGTTTGGCCTCGTTCCCAGGGTGGCTTTGCTAGCTGGGAGGCTCCCTGCTCCTAGGTCTGCCTTGAGCACCGAGCTGATCACTCTGTGCTTGACTTGTCTGTCTGTCGGTCATGTGACGCTGGCCACGTCACATGATCCTTAGACCCCACTATAAATTCAGGCTGCCTGCTGGCCACAGGTTGCCTGTTAATTCTAGGTTCCTGGCATTTTGTTGGACTACTGAATACTATCTGATTCTGTTCCCTGGCGATCCTTTGCCTGCTCCTCCTGTACTGCAAATCTCTCCTGGTATCCTGACCCCGGCTTCCACCTGACGATTCTTTGCGGACTCCTCTGGTACTTTGTTTCTCTCCTGGTATTTGACCTCGGCTTTTCCTGACTAGTCTCTGCTCATTCCTTAGTACTGCGTAGCTCTCTAGGTATTGACCCGGTCTGTTCACATTCCATTATTTGTCTTGTCTGTCTTCCCAGCATGTATCCTAAGTTAGGGACTGCCGTCTAGTTGTCCCCTGTCATTAGGACTGCCCCCTGTGTGTAGTGTACGTGACCGTCACAGGGAGCAGCCAAAGTGCAGGGTGGGTGGCTGCTTCCCATGTTCCAGGCTGGGTTTTGGTTAGGGATATAAAAACCCAGCCAGCAGTCTCAACTGTGTGGATTATCCTCCATTTCACAGTGAAGCAGTGTTGACCCTGTGGTTTTGGGATCTGCAGGAGGTGTGCCATGCTAAAGGGCTGAGAGCTGCATTACTGGAAAACAGGCCCCCTAAAGCCTGCTGTAGATGGCTGATGGAAAACTACAACAAGGTTAAATGTTTGTGTTCTATGGACTTTCCATGGTGTGAACATACACCAACACTGTGAACAGTTTTTTTGTCTTGCCCTCTGTGTGAATAAACACTGAACTATTTAAGTTAAAGACTTTATGATTGCCTCTATACTGCGTCCGCTAAGCTGCCTACCAGAGCAAATCCCCACATTTGGTGTCGGATGTGGGCAAACACAGTGAGGCTGGCCTGAAGGCCGAAAGTTTTTGTTTTTTCCCCGGGCACGGGTGTATGTCCTTTATCAAGTCGGCAAGGTTACGACCCCTATCTCCTGACAAAATGGAGGTGGTCGTGAAAGCCTTCATGAAGGCTAACTTGCAGCAGAGGGAGGCAAACCAAGCAGCTGCTATTACAGCAGGAGCGTCCCAGATCGTCCACGATGCCCGGAAAGCTGTTTGTGCGGCGATCCCTAAGATGACCCAATCGGATGACGTCGAGATGTATCTGGCTGTGTTCGGAAAGGTGGCCGTGGGAGAGAAGTTACCCCGAGACCAATGGGCTGAGGTCATCGCTCCGTTTCTAGCATCTGGTCCCCAGCAGGTGTCTTTTGACCTACCAGCTGATCAAGCGGCCAACTACCTGACCGTAAAAATTGAGATTTTGGCAAGACTGGGGGTGAGTGTATTGGTCCATGCCCAGCAAGTGCGTCAGTGGGAATTTAACCCGGCTTTCAAATCTCATGTGTCTCATGTTAGACAAGTATTAGAGGTGTTGAGGGAAAATCAGTTGTCCGCTAAAAAAGAGAAATGGTAAGGTACCATGGTATGGTCCTGGTAAGGTACTAGCTATTAAGGAATGGGTAAGGCCTTTATCCTTAAAGGCCTTACAACGGTTCTTAGGTTTTGCCAGTTACTACCGTAAATTTATAAAGAATTTTTCAGTAATTGCTAAACCGTTGACCAACCTTACTAAGAAAGGGGCGGATTTGGAGAACTGGTCTACTGAGGCCATTACTTCATTTGAAACACTGAAAAAGGCATTCAGTAGCGCTCCCATTCTGATCCAGCCAGATCAGGAGAGACCTTTTATTGTGGAGGTGGATGCGTCTGAGGACGGCACAGGAGCAGTCCTTTCACAAGGTCCTGCTTGTCTAACTAACCTGAGACCGTGTGCATTCTTTTCCAGAAAATTTTCTTCCACCGAGAGAAACTACGACATAGGGAATCGGGAGTTGCTGGCCATTAAGTGGGCATTTGAGGAGTGGAGGCATTTTCTGGAGGGGGCAAGGCATTGTGTAACTGTTGTCATTGACCATAAGAACCTTATGTTTCTCGAATCTGCTAAGAGGTTGAATCCCCGTCAGGCTAGATGGGCACTGTTTTTTACTCGTTTTGAATTCTCCATTACTTTCAGGCCTGGAAGTAAAAACGTGAAGGCTGATGCATTATCTCAGAGCTTCCATGCTTTTCAGCCTACAGAGGCACCGCCTGAATCCATCCTACCAGCAAATATCTTCGTTGTAGCCTTAACCCAAGATATCTCGGCTCTCATTAAGGCTCAACAACATCTGGCACCGGCAACCACCCCAACAGATAAGTTGTTTGTCCCCATACAATTTCGTCTCCAGCTGTTGGGTAAGTGTCATGATTCTGCCTTTTGTGGACATCCTGGTCTTGAGGGCACTAGAGAGCTGGTTTCTAGATCTTATTGGTTGCCCACTCTATTTAGGGATGTCAAGTCCTACGTATCAGCCTGTGAGGTTTGTGCCAGGTCTAAGGCACCTAGGCCTCGCCCTGCTGGTAACCTACGACCCCTACCCATTCCCAGTAGACCCTGGTCCCATATCTCGATGGACTTTATTACTGACCTGCCGCCGGCGGAGGGTAAGACTGTTGTTTGGGTAGTGGTCGATAGGCTTAGCAAGATGGTTCATTTCCTTCCTCTGTCTAAACTCCTGAATGCCAAGACCCTGGCGTCTATTTTTGTGAAAGAAATTGTACGGTTACATGGTATCCCGGGAAATATTGTATCTGACAGGGGTGTGCAGTTTGTGTCCAAATTTTGGAGGGCTTTCTGTCATAGATATCAGATTTCGTTGTCTTTTTCCTCCGCCTACCACCCTGAGAGTAATGGGCAGACTGAACGCCTTAATCAGTATATGGAACAATTCCCGAGGTCGTATGTTGCTGATGACCAGCAATTATGTGTTAAATACCTTCCGTTGACTGAATTTGCTTTGAATAACCGTGTTAATTCTTCTGCTGGGGTCTCCCCTTTCTTTTGTAACCATGGTTTTCATCCCCGTTTTCATTCTGAGTCGTCTGTCTCCTCCTCTAACCCTGAAGCGGATAAACTCTCTCCGAACTGTGCACAGTTTGCGCCCGGGTTCAATCAAACCTAGAAAAAGCTCAAAGTTCTCAAACTCAAGGCCGATAGGAGACGTTCCAAGGGGGTGAACTTTCAGGTTGGGGATAAAGTATGGTTGTCCTCCAAGAATCTATCGCTCAAGGTAGCTTCTAGAAAATTTGCTCCTCGTTTCATTGGACCGTATAAGATCATGGAGGTGATTAATCCTGTATCGTTAAAGTTGGAGCTGCCCGAGTCGTTCCACATTCATAATGTATTTCATAAATCTCTAATTAGAAAGTATTTTGAACCTGTTGTACCATTGAAAGCCTCGCCTCCTCCGGTTCTTGTTAGTGATGCGGTCGAGTATGTGGTGTCTAAGATAGTGGATGTCAGGAGAGTGCGTAATTCCTTACAGTACCTGATTCACTGGAAGGGGTATGGACCCGAAGAGAGATCTTGGGTACCCGCCAGGGAGGTTCATGCTCCTAGACTTGTTTGAAAATTTTATTTAGAACACCCTAAAAAGGCCATCGAATGAAGTCTTGGGTCCGGTGGCCCCTCGTAAAAGGGGGGTACTGTCACGGGGCACCAAGGGCGCACTCGGTCTCCCATCAGCCGCAGACCTGCTGCTTAGCTTCAGGAGCGAGGATCTGTGTTTGGCCTCGTTCCCAGGGTGGCTTTGCTAGCTGGGAGGCTCCCTGCTCCTAGGTCTGCCTTGAGCACCGAGCTGATCACTCTGTGCTTGACTTGTCTGTCTGTCGGTCATGTGACGCTGGCCACGTCACATGATCCTTAGACCCCACTATAAATTCAGGCTGCCTGCTGGCCACAGGTTGCCTGTTAATTCTAGGTTCCTGGCATTTTGTTGGACTACTGAATACTATCTGATTCTGTTCCCTGGCGATCCTTTGCCTGCTCCTCCTGTACTGCAAATCTCTCCTGGTATCCTGACCCCGGCTTCCACCTGACGATTCTTTGCGGACTCCTCTGGTACTTTGTTTCTCTCCTGGTATT
Organism: Bufo gargarizans; assembly: GCF_014858855.1. Lineage (NCBI taxonomy): Eukaryota > Metazoa > Chordata > Amphibia > Anura > Bufonidae > Bufo > Bufo gargarizans. Next base: position 286,242,428 of record NC_058084.1, on the reverse strand, counting down.
TGACCTCGGCTTTTCCTGACTAGTCTCTGCTCATTCCTTAGTACTGCGTAGCTCTCTAGGTATTGACCCGGTCTGTTCACATTCCATTATTTGTCTTGTCTGTCTTCCCAGCATGTATCCTAAGTTAGGGACTGCCGTCTAGTTGTCCCCTGTCATTAGGACTGCCCCCTGTGTGTAGTGTACGTGACCGTCACAGGGAGCAGCCAAAGTGCAGGGTGGGTGGCTGCTTCCCATGTTCCAGGCTGGGTTTTGGTTAGGGATATAAAAACCCAGCCAGCAGTCTCAACTGTGTGGATTATCCTCCATTTCACAGTGAAGCAGTGTTGACCCTGTGGTTTTGGGATCTGCAGGAGGTGTGCCATGCTAAAGGGCTGAGAGCTGCATTACTGGAAAACAGGCCCCCTAAAGCCTGCTGTAGATGGCTGATGGAAAACTACAACAAGGTTAAATGTTTGTGTTCTATGGACTTTCCATGGTGTGAACATACACCAACACTGTGAACAGTTTTTTTGTCTTGCCCTCTGTGTGAATAAACACTGAACTATTTAAGTTAAAGACTTTATGATTGCCTCTATACTGCGTCCGCTAAGCTGCCTACCAGAGCAAATCCCCACATTTGGTGTCGGATGTGGGCAAACACAGTGAGGCTGGCCTGAAGGCCGAAAGTTTTTGTTTTTTCCCCGGGCACGGGTGTATGTCCTTTATCAAGTCGGCAAGGTTACGACCCCTATCTCCTGACAAAATGGAGGTGGTCGTGAAAGCCTTCATGAAGGCTAACTTGCAGCAGAGGGAGGCAAACCAAGCAGCTGCTATTACAGCAGGAGCGTCCCAGATCGTCCACGATGCCCGGAAAGCTGTTTGTGCGGCGATCCCTAAGATGACCCAATCGGATGACGTCGAGATGTATCTGGCTGTGTTCGGAAAGGTGGCCGTGGGAGAGAAGTTACCCCGAGACCAATGGGCTGAGGTCATCGCTCCGTTTCTAGCATCTGGTCCCCAGCAGGTGTCTTTTGACCTACCAGCTGATCAAGCGGCCAACTACCTGACCGTAAAAATTGAGATTTTGGCAAGACTGGGGGTGAGTGTATTGGTCCATGCCCAGCAAGTGCGTCAGTGGGAATTTAACCCGGCTGAACCCGCCAGACTGCAGTATTATGATCTGCCACACCGGATGCAAAAATGGCTGAACCGCCTGTTGGCGGATGTGTTCTGGAGGGCTTTTCCGCACCCTCTCCAGCACAGGATTGGCCAGGTGTCTCCTGTTAATGCCCTAGAGATAGCGCTCCACCAGGTCGACTACGAGGCCACCAGAAATATGCAAGCAGGTTGTATTGGGAGGGGCCCAGTCAAAGCCCGGAAATCTCCACCCCAGGCCCAGTGGATGGTGCCAGCCAAACCCGCCTGGGACATACCCCCTGCAGACCCAGCCCCGGTGGTCTACTGGCGGTGTCACAAGCCTGGACACATAAGGGCTGACTGTCCCCATCGGGGTGTACCCATGGACACTAACTTTGGCTACTGCCTCTCAATGTATGCCAGGAGGCTGTGTGCATCTGGTAACCCCAAGACAATAGATAATAGTCACCTGTGCCAGGTACAAGTGGGAAATACCCTTGCAGTGGCACTGCTGGACTCAGGGAGCCTGGTGTCCCTGGTAAGAGCTGCCCTGGTGCGGCCCACCGAGTATACTTGCCGAAAAGCAGGCGTAGTGTGCATCCATGAAGACTTAAAGGACTATCCCACTGCCCTGGTGTCACTATCCATGGTGGCCAGCACGTGGACTCATGAGGTGGCCATCGACACAAAGTTGCACTATGAACTAATAATTGGGAGAGACTTCGCCACTATGGCCGGATACAAAAGTTACCGATGCCCAGGAGACAGATGTGACCCTAGCAGAGTGGTTCAGATCAGGGGGAGACCAGAACCCTGGGAACCTGAGTCCGAAGGGCCAGTGGTAGGGGTGACAACCCCACTAAGTGTGATGGTGGGAGACGTGGAGGACTTGCCACCGGGTCCGGGCTTGGCAGACCCCAACGTCTCCGGAGATAACTTTGGTACAGCACAGCACCAGGCCCCGACTCTATCTCAAGCCTGGGAAAATGTGGTAGTAGTTGAGGGTGAGCCGCAACAATCGGGGGCCGAGTCTATGTTCCCCCGTTTTGTAGTTTAACAGGAGATGCTGTAGCGGGTAACTCAACTACGGGATGATCATATTGAACAGCTGGTGGTGCCCAAGGCGTATCGCAAGCTCATGTTGGAGTTAGCCCACCAACATGTTCTTGGGGACACCTGGGCCAGCAGAAAATGCAGGACCAGATTCTACAGCGGTTCTACTGGCCCAGTGTGTTCAGAGAGGTGGAAGAGTCTTGACCAACCTGCCAGATACCCAGCCCCCAGCCACATTTCCATAGTCCCCTGGTCCCTCTCCCGATTATTGAGGTTCCATTTGAGTGGATCGCTATGGATCTCATAGGCCCAGTACCGAAGTCCGCTAGAGGGCACCAACACATCTTAGTCGTCCTCGACTGCACCACTCGGTACCCGGAGGCGGTGCCACTGCGTCATACATCAGCCAAACTCATAGCTAAGGAGTTAATGGAGATGTTTTCTTGAGTGGGTCTGCCTAAAGAGGTTCTGACTGACCAAGGGACCCCGTTTATGCCCAAGGTCATGAGGGAACTCTGTAAGTTGCTCCACATAAAACAGCTACGGACGTCCGTGTACCATCCGCAAACGGATGGCCTGGTAGAGAGGTTTAATCAAACACTAAAAACTATGTTAAAAAGAGTGGGGTCTAAGGATGGGAGGGACTAAGACCTTTTTCTGCCCTATCTCATGTTCGCAGTGCAAGAAGTGCCCCAGGCCTCTACTGGGTTCTCTCCCTTCAAACTGCTATACGGTAGACACCTGCACAGTCTGTTGGACATCGCCAATGAGGCATGGGAACAACAACCCACACAAAAGTGTAGTTGAGTATGTCACCCAGATGCAAGGATGGATGGAAACCATGCTACCTCTGGTTAGGGAGCATATGGAGGCAGCACAGCGAGCCCAGAGCAGGGTCTATAATAGGCAGACTCGGGTCCGAAACTTTAACTCGGGTGATTGGGTGTTGGTTCTGGTACCTACTATAGACAGTAAGTTCCTAGTTACGTGGCAGGGGCCCTATGAGGTACTTGAAAAAAATTGAAGAGGTTGATTACAAGATACACCAGCCAGGGAGGCGAAAGCCGGAGCAGGTGTACCATGTGAATCTGCTCAAACCATGGAAAGATAGGGAAACCTGTATAGGAGACAGCCCACGATCAGGGTTCCTAGGGGAAGCGGTTTTGGCCCCTCTGTCTGAAGCAAGGGAAGCGACTGCCACAGTGAAAATTGCTGACAACCTCTCTTCTAAACAGGCTCAGGGAGCCAGGGAGTTCATTAGTCGGAACACGGATGTGTTCTCGGACCTCCCTGGACGCATGTCCATAATCCGGCATGACATTGTCATTGAGCCTCAGGCAAAAGTCCGGTTAAAACCATACCGGGTACACGAGGCTCGGCGACAAGCCATCGTGGAGGAAGTGCATCTAATGCTCCAGCTAGGTGTCATTGAGGAATCAAAAAGTTAAAGGTCCAATCCGATAGTCTTAATACCCAAGCCGGACGGGACATTGTGGTTCTGTAATGATTTCCGCAAACTGAATGAGGTGTCCAAGTTTGACGTGTATCCCATGTCCCGAGTGGTTGAGCTTATTGAGAAATTACAAAAGCCCCTGACTGGAGTAGGTTTTTTTTTCTTCACTTTTAGGCACAAAAGATAGTAAATGTGCCAGGGACCGAGTCCAGGCCCCCGTCACGCACTCACCACTCCTGAATAAAATTCCTAAAGCAGGCATAAAAATATTCATAAGGCTATTATTAAAAGTTTCATTTTAAGCTATTCGCCCATAACTCTAAGGGGACTGGATGAGATTGGATGAGTATAGTTATGCAATGGGCGGTGTTAGAAGCATTGCTTAGTATAAATAAAATTGCTGCAGCGCTCATAGCCTCTGATATTATCCCTTTTTTCTGATTTACTAAATTTGGGAGGTATGTTTGGATGGGTTTGTCATATTAAATCCTTGCCCCAAGTGCGGGAAAGCCTAGCTACACCTCTGAGCCTAGGGACTGTCGACCAGTTGGAGACTGTTGTTTAGGACAGAGCGTTCAAGTAAGTAGGGACAGTGGTTGAGTGTATATTAGGTTTGCACTGTTCCCTACGCATATAGCCAGTATGATTTTGATTATTGATTGAGATTATGTTTACGTCTTGTAACCATTGTTGAATAAATCAATGATTTTTGCCTGTTTTCTGTTTAGATGTTATGTTTAGAAGATTTAATTAGTGGTTCCCCTTAACCCCTGAAAATGACAATCTGCTAAAGGATAACTGGTGTGTGTGTGTGTGTGTGTGTGTGTGTATATATATATATATTTTTTTTTTTATTTTTTTTTTTGGGGGGGGGGCATTATATTGTGATGATTAATATCACCTTGGTGGCCCTATTTCAACTTTTCACTGTGTATTCAATTACCCCTTAATTCCACATTTTTGTTCCCTGTACTGCCTACTTTTACCTGTGCTTAAAATAGGGTTGCTAAGCATGGTTCGTCCATCTGTTGATAGATGGAGCACACTGCTTGGAGGGGTATATTACACCCAAATATTTGTGAATTTCACCCAAAAATGTAACAAACTTTTTTTTTTTTTTTTACCTCTCTACTAGGTATAGCAGTGGTACATCACACCCAAAAATTGGTGAAATTCTCCAGAAAATGTAACTGACAGTTATTATATTTTTTACCTGTCTACTTGGTATAGCAGTGGTACTTCACACCCAAAAACATAACATAAAATACGTTCAAATAAAAAAAAAGTCCATATGGAGTAGGAGTTTGAGGAGGCGGTGGATGCAGCAGTGTAGGTGGAAGCGGTGGTGGAGGAGGACGAGGGCTTGTCCACATTGTCTGTGGACAGGCGGCTGTGCTTGTCTGTGACGCCCCCTGCCGTGCTAAACACACTTTCAGATAATACACTAGCTGCAGGGCAGGCCAGCACCTCCAAGGAGTAAAGGGCAAGCTCAGGCCATGTGCCCAATTTGGAGACCCAGAAGTTGAAGGGGGCAGACCCTGTCATTCAGTACGTGTAGGCGTGTGCACACATACTGCTCCACCATGTTGGTGAAATGCTGCCTCCTGCTAAGACGTTCCATATCAGCTGGTGGTGCTGGTTGTTGTGGCGTGCTGACAAAGCTTTTCCACATTTCGGCCATACTAACCCTGCCTTCTGAGGTGCTGGCGGTACCCCAGCTGTGTTGGCAACCTCTTCCTCATCCTCTGCCTTCGCCTTGTGCTTCCACTGTGCCCCCGCTGTCAGGTGGGAATGCCACCAGCAGCGCTTCTACCAGCGTGCACATGTACTCGCGCATATTACGATCCAGTGACGGAATTAAGGACGGTACGTTGTCCTTGTAACGGGGATCCAGTAACGTGGTCACTTAGTAATCAGCAGAAGTTAGAATATGGGCAACTCGGCGGTCGTTGCGGAGACACTGCAGCATGTAATCGCTCATGTGCGCCAGGCTGCCCAGAGGCAACGAAAAACTGTATTGTCTGTGTCCTCTGTATCCCCCCCATCCACGCACCAGTGATGGCCATGAGCTGGTCTGGGTGCCACCCTGCATGGTTCCTCCTCCTCCTCCATCTCCTTCTCTTCATCCTCCACCTCGTCATCCTCCAGAACTGTGCCCTGGCTGGACAATTGTGTAACTGGCATTTGTGGGTGCAGGAACCCACCCTTAGAGCCACTTGTGAATGACTGGCTGGAAACCCTACAAAATGATCCCTCTTCCTCCTCCTCCTGTGCCACATCCTCTTCCATAATCGCCAGCAGCGTTTTTTCAAGAAGGCATAGAAGTGGGATAGTTACGCTGAGAATGGCGTTATCGGCACTGGCAATGTTGGTGGAGTACTTGAAACAGCTCAACAAGGAAAACAGGTCTCGCATGGAGGCCCAGTCATTGGTAATGAAGTGGTGCTCTTCTGCCGAGTGACTCACCTGTGCGTGCTGCAGCTGAAACTCCACTATCTCCTGCTGCTGCTCGCACAGTCTGGCCAGCATGTGCAAGGTGGGCACGTCGCATATGAGGCTGTGAGTGGGAAGGCTGAAGTTACGCTGCAGAGCCGACAGTCGAGCAGCAGCAGGGTGAGAACGCCAAAAGTGCGCACAGATGGCCCTCACTTTATGCAGCAGCTCTGACATATCGGGGCAATTTTTAAGGAACCTCTGCATCAAATTCAGCACATGCGCCAGGCAAGGGATGTGTGTTAAACCGGCTAGTCCCAGAGCTGCTACGAGATTTCGCCCATTATCGCACACTACCAGGCCGGGCTTGAGGCTCACTGGCACCAACCACTCATCGGTCTGTTGTTCAAGGCCCGTCCACAGCTCCTGTGCGGTGTGGGGGTTTGTCCTACAAACATATAAGTTTTTTAAAACTGCCTGCTGTTGTTTACCCCTGGCTGTGCTGAAGTTGGTGGTGAAGGTGTTACGCTGACTGGATGAGGAGCTGGTAGAGGATGAGGAAGCTGAGTAGGAGGAGGAAGCAACAGGAGGCAAACTGAAGTGCCCTGCAATCCTCTGTGGTGGAAGGACATGCGCCAAACTGCTATCCGCCTTAGGCCCAGCCACCACTGCATTTACCCAGTGTGCTGTTATGGAGATATAACGGCCCTGACTGTGCTTACTGGTCCACATATCCGTAGTGAGGTGCACCTTGCCACAGATGGCGTTGCACAGTGCACACCTGATTTTGTCCCCCTACTTGGTTGTACAGGGAAGGGATGGCTCGCCTGGAAAAGTAGTGGCTGGGAACGACGTACTGTGGGACAGCCACCGCCATAAGGCCTTTAAAACTATCCAAAGAGAAAAAGCTTGGTGTACAGTCACAAATAAGCAGCGGAACCCTTATCCAGGAGTAGGTTCAGTCTCCTTAAAACAGTCAAATCCACAAGCAATTTCAGGGACCGCACTGATATCAGCAGTTTAAGACACAGTTTAAGACACAGTGCAGACTCGACACTCGATCCAACAGATGGTTGTTCAGATTCCACTCCTATGGACCTCTCCTGCAGCGTCTTGCCACCAACCGAAACTTTCAATTCATAGCACCAATACCTTCACAAAGAAAAGAAGCACATAGCGCAATATCCGTAAGTGGTAAAGTAAGTATGCAATTTATTGTACTTAAAAAATACAAGGAGTAAAAAGAATTTCATAAAAACGCGCCCGACCCGGGTTTCGCCTTAGGCTTTGTCAGGGGCTGAGGGAATGTACTCCCTAAGAACAGGTGTTATATATCCCTCCATGATTGCTCAGGGACAGCACCCACCCCCGTAACATCTGGAGAGAGGTAACATATGTTAAATCAGGAATACTTAAAAAAACATCACTTTTACAAAAATGTCACATATAATGATACCCTAAAACGAATACATTTCCAGTACAATACCCACATGCTATTTGCTTGGACAGTATAAAAGTATTAGAAAAAATAAAAATATATATTTTTTATTTTTTTTTCCAAACTACGCAACCTGCACTTATGACATACAGGCTGCCTTAATATCCCATTCAATGTTAAGGCCACGTGGTAGGAGGGTGCCCATCGCATATATTCACTCTGCTTCTCTTTTATTTATTTGTTTTACAGGGTCACCCCCTCTCCAATGTCTTCGCACCAATTCAACAGCACAGAATTTTAAACCAGTAGGATTTTTTGGGTGCACTTTTTTAAAATGAGCTGAAACACTGAGTCTCCAGACCTTTCTTAATGTTTCGGACATGTTCAGCAATACAGAGTTTTCTTAAGGTACGTCCAATATATTGTGTTTTACAGGGGCACTCAAGCAAGTAGATAACCCCCGCTGTTTCACATGAAAGGTTCCCTTTTATTTTACACTCCTTCTGTTTCGATATTGATATCACCGTACTTTTATTGGTATTTATTTTATCTCCCTTTGCCCTGTTTTTGCATCTGTTGAGGAAGGGTGGTAGATATGCATGCCTACTGGGGCATACATATATATATATATATATATATATATATGTATTGGCGGTGCATAATCCCCTCAGAGGGCGATGTGCGCAGATGTGCCCAGCACCTGCACCCATCTGCCTCTGATATTCCCCAGGGGCTCATTCATGCCCCTGTGGGGATTGATATATATGTGCCCCCTTGATATTGCCCCCTTGATATATATGTGCCCCCTTGATATTGCCCCCTTGATATGTGATATGCCCCCTGAAAATATAAATATGCCCCCATATGTACTGTCTGTTCATATATGCTTATAGATGTGCCCCAAGCATCTATGGGCATATATGCCAGAATCATGCTGCCTGCTGGAGGGGTGGAGGAGACCGACAGTTGGACAATCATGTCCAGCGTCGGCCTCTACAAAGGACAGAGGATCAATGAGATCCTCTGCCCTTTGTCACCATCTCCGATCGCGCCGGAGATGGTACGCCTAACAGAGACATGGGAACAAAGAGTTCCCATGCCCCTGTGAGTGGCTGACCTCCGGCGCTGTAATTACAGCGCCGGAGGTAGGCGTCCGCTTCACAGGCGGGAGGATCAAAGGATCCCCCCCCCCTGGAAGCGCGCTCCGAGATTCTCGGGCCGGCGCGGTGACGTCACATCACCGCGCCGGCCCACGTGTTCAGGCCGGCAGTGCGCATGCGCACAGCGGCAAAAGGGGGACTGCGAGCGGGCGCCGCCAAGTTTAAATAGGCGGGCGGCGCTCCGCTCAGCAGTCCGAAATACCACCGGGCAGGAAGAGACATCATCCCCTGGACTGATGAGCCCCCCTGGACTGATGAGCCCCCCTGGACAACGAGCAGAACATTAAGTATCATTAACCCCTTTATCCCTCCCTATACCACCAACGATTAACCCCTGATTCCCTGACCACTATACCACCAACGATTAACCCCTGATTCCCTGACCACTATACCACCAATGTTTAACCCTTTAATTTTCTGACCCCATAGACCCCTGATTTACCCTAGTCCCTGCCACCCCTGGTTAACCCTGTCTAGTCCCTGCCCTGGTACCCCAATTGTGCCTCCTGATTAACCCTGTCTAGTCCCTGCCCTGATCCTACCACCCCTAATTACCCTCCCTGATCTTACCACCCCTGATTATAACCCCTTTCTTACCCCTGAGTCCCCCTTAGTGTTTGTGGTCTGATTAAACCCCGGGTAGACCACCGTTAACCCTCGTCGTGCCCCCTAGGGATAGAATATTAGTCAGGTGGGTGGGTTGTTAATGTTACTTGTATGTGTGAATTGTCTAGTTAGTTTATGGGTGGAATTGGGAACGTGTAGTGTAGTAGAGTACTGTATATTTAGTGCTGTATTGTTACTGTATTGTAGTGTCAGGTATTAATAAATACTGTGTTACTTGTACCCTTTGTGTAGTGTGTACTTGTTAGCGGTAGTGAGTAAGGCGCATGCAGCTAGTATAGTGATTAGTGTAAAGTATAGCGAAAGTATTGTGTATTTATTATATAAAGGCATAAATAGGCGGAGTCATCACTAGACGGCTCCTCCTTTTTAGGAATATTAATTATCGATATTCACATAATATTGGTGATTATTATTCCCCCTTTACAGCATCCCATACAAAATCTGCACCATGTGAACACATCCCGATGAGTGCGGGATCCTGTTTCTTTATTAGAGCATCCATGTACTATTATGTTCCTAACTGTTGGGGCTTGTTTAAATACAAATGGGGGTTTATTTGGAATTAACTCCCCTATTACACCATCATTCTTAAGGACATGCCAATTTGTGTTTATTATTTTCCTAATGTAAGGGCAATGAACTGATGGAGAAAGCAAATTTGAACCTATCACCATTATTTCTCTTTTTATGTTGGTCACCAGTTCCATCATCCTAATTTAATACACTATTGTTTCTTACTTCCTCCCTTTGTTTACACACTAGATCCATCTTGTATCCCTTTTCCTTAAATCTTTCAAGAATTACATTACTTTGTGTCTCGAAATCATCAGCTTCAGTGCAGTTGCGTTTGATACGCTGTAGTTGCCCTTTAGGCCCCATGCACACGGCCGTGTTTCACGGCCGTGTGCGGGCCGTGGAACCGCGGCCTGGATCCCTCCTGAGAGCAGGAGCGCACGGCGTCACTTGTTGCTATGACGCCGTGCGCTCCCTGCTGCCGCCGCAATACAGTAATACACTGGTATGATCTATACCAGTGTATTACTGTACTGTGCCGGCAGCAGGGAGCGCACGGCGTCATAGCAACCAGTGACGCCGTGCGCTCCTGCTCTCAGGAGGGATCCAGGCCGCGGTTCCACGGCCCGCACACGGCCGTGAAACACGGCTGTGTGCATGGGGCCTTAGGCACATTTTGGATCCAAGGTCTATAATGGCAACTCCTTCTATCAATGTAACCATTGCGATCTGTCTGTTTAAAGTAAGTTTTAGTTTTTATCTTACCTTGTTCAACCGCAATTTCCAGATCCAAAAAGTGGATCACACTTCTACTGACATTCTTAGTGAACACAATATTCGAGGGATTGTTATTAATGTATACTATGAAATCCTTAAGCGTGGTCTCTGTACCACGCCAGATGCAAATGCAGTCGTCGATATAACTCTTCCATAATTGCAAACAACCTTCTCCCTTCTCTACACACAACAAGGGGTCAATAAAAAAATGGTTCCAATATGACATAAATAAATTTGCAAAACTGGGTGCAAATTTAGCACCCATCGCAACGCCAGATATTTGCAGATAAAAATTATCCTCATACCAAAAATAATTGCGGTGAGACAATATTTGATACAGTCCACAATAAATGCATTGTGTTCCTCACTCCTTTTCTCACTTTGATATCCATATAAAAACGTACACCCTTTAGTCCTATTTTGTTGGGTATTATGGTATATAAGGAAGTGACATCAAGTGTAACTATGTATGTATTCTCTGGAATGGCATTGAAACCCCTAAGGATTTCTAGTATCTGCCCCGTGTCCCTGAGAAAGGAAGGGGTTGTGGGGACATATTTCTGTAGGAATATATTGATGTCTTCTGAAATCCTACTGGTTAAGGAATCCAACCCCGAGATTATGGGTCTCCCTGGGGGCTTTTCAGCATATTTGTGTACTTTAGGGAGATAATATATTATTGGAGTTCTAGGGTGAGCATGGTTGAGGTATTGAAATTCTTTCTTATTTAGGACCCCTTGTGCAAAACCCCTGTCTATGAGGACGTTAAGATCTCTTTTGTATTTGACGACTGGATTGACTTTAAATTTTTTATATGTGTCGTGATCACTGAGAATTCTGAGCATTTCCATATTATAGTCCACTTTGTCTAAAATCACGGTTCCACCCCCATTATCTGCTGGTTTCACAACCACCTGTTCATTTTTTTTCAAGGCCCCTTAAAGCCTCTTTTTCTTTCTTACTCAGATTGTCCTTTACTCTATCTCCGTATTTAATCTCATCTAATCCTTTTGAAACACCACATTTAAAAGCCTCTATGCATTCATTTTTCCTTGTTTACTGGGTAAAAGTGGATTTATTCCTCAAATCTGTGTAAATCCCACTGTTTTCTGTTTGTGCAGTCTGTAAGGGATTTTTCACCAAATATTTACAAATATTGAGTTTCCTAATGATACGGTGCACATCTAAGTAGGTCCCAAATTTATTCCCTTTGTACGTGGGAGCAAACGTTAAACCCTTATTTAGAACCAACGTCTCATCTTTAGAAAGGGTATGGGAGCTGAGATTATAAATACCTACGGGTTCACCCGACCTTTCTTTGCAGATGGGCTTGTTGTGTCTCTTCCCTCCCCTTCTCCCCCTATATGCCGTTTTTTCTTTCTCGGTGTCTCCTCCTTTCTTTGTGGCATCAGACTGATCTTTTGTCATTTGGTGCGGAAAACTTTCACTGTGGATACTATTTCTCCTATCTTCATTATTACTATACTGTAATACGGCCTCATTCCTTTCTCTTTTGGTGATTGTGTTATCAACATTTTCCAGTCTATATCTGCTATATTCGTTACCTCTCATGTCATATCTATACTGGTTTCTTTCCACTGGTGCACCACCTCCTGACCTTTTAGCGTAACTCTGATCTCCATTATGATAATTACGTTCAGTATAATGCTGTCCGTATGTAGAGCGATATTGCTGACCATATGTTCCTTGTGATCTATTGTCATAGTTGGAACGGTATTGATGTCTGGGTCTGTATGGGGGGGTCTGTAATCCTGGGGTTCTCTGTGATAATGACCACTATGATGATAATGCTGGTCCGATCTAAAACCGTTGTAAAATGGTCTAGAGCCCCAATTAGAGTTATAGTTCCCATTATATTCTCTCGTATGGCAGCCCCCATACCTCCCCTGTTCAGTTCTCCCTGATTTGGGAAAAGTGTTTGACGCTGATAGATTCATGTACTGCTTCCTTTTTTTCCTTCCATTTATATACTGAATTATTTTGATATTCTTTTACAACTTTCAAATATTTCTTCTGTTTTTTCTTTTTAACTTCTTGTTCTACTTTCATCACGTCTTTCTGGCATTTTTTAGATAATTCCTGATACTCTGGAATTTCCTTAAATGGGGTTAGTTGTACTTTGATTTCTTCATCTTATAAGATACTATGTAAAGGCTTTATCTCACAATGACAAATGCAGCAATGGCTGCAAAAAAAAGCTTCCCCCTCCCCAAACTTGTGTTTGTTTAATAACTAAATATGACAGCAGTATATACCCCTTGAATTTCATGTGTGCTGATGCTGCAAGGACAAAAATATAGTGGATTTTGGCAAAAAAAAAAGTTGTTAAAAACCCTGAAAATTATGGCTGCATTTCTAGCTTAAATTGCAGACAAATCCAGATGTTGTATATAGCCAAAAAAAGTGCTTTTTTTGGTAACAGAATATAAAAGCTGTATATATTAAACTTGAATTTAACACTTGCAGATGTGTAAAATAGTGGATTTTGGCAAAGAAAAGTGTGTTTTTAAAAGCCCAGAAAATTATGGCTGTATTTCTAGCTTAAATTGCACACTGACTAAGCCTGCAAATGCATCAGATGTTTTAAATTGCCCAAAAAAACTGCAATATTAAGTACTTTACCCCAAATGTTTTTTTTTTTTTTTTTTTTTACTAACACTAACTTAAATTGCACACTGACTAATACTGCAAAGGCACCAGATGTAGGTTATTGCCAAAAGTGGGTGTTTTTTTAAACCCAGATTATTATTGCAGTATTTCAAGCTTGGATTTCAATGTCCCAAAAGCTTAGATGCAGTGCTGGTGCACTGAGCTTGCATAAAATGGCCGCCACCGTCGCCCACCTAACTAACAGATGGATAAAAGTTTTTTTTTTTTTTCGGTTACTGGGCTCAGCATAAAAAAATTGTGACCTTCACCCACACAACACAATGTATGTAGATTGCTGAGTTAGATTCACGTTTTGAACAAAGATTCTGTCCCTGAAATCACCAGCAGATTCTTCGCCCTACACTAAGCACAGCAGAGTGACGTGCAGCGCTATGTGACTCCAGCTTATATAGAGGCTGGGTCACATGCTACACTGGCCAATCACAGCCATGCCATTAGTAGGCATGGCTGTGATGGCTTCTAAGGGCACAGAGTTAAACGCTTGTTGATTGGCTGCTCTGCAGCCTTTCAAAAAGCGCCAAGAAAGCGTCGAACACAAAACCCGAACTTTTACTGAAATATTCGGCTTCGGGTCCGGGGTCCAAAAATCCTAAAGTTCAGTGCGAACCTGAACTTTACAGTTCTTGTTCGCTCAACCCTACAGAAGACCAGAAGTCTTCTTCTTTGTCCAGATGAGCTTTTGCAAAGGCCAAGCGAGTTATTGTGTGCCTTATCTGGAGAAGTGGCGTCCTTCTTGGTCTGCATCCGTGGAACCCAGCAGTGTGCAGTGTCCGTTGGATTGTCTGCCTTGAGACATTGCCACCAGCAGAGCCCATATTCACCAGGATGGCCTTGGTGGTGATCCTTGGATTCTTTTTTCACCTCTCTAACTATCCTCCTGGCCAGCACAGGTGTCACTTTTGGCTTCCGACCTCGTCCTCTGAGATTTTCCACAATGCGGAACATCTTGTGTTTTTTAATAATACTTTGCACTGTAGCCACTGGAACTTGAAAACATTTAGAAATGGCCTTGTAGCCCTTTTCTGACTTGTGAGCAGCCACAATGTGCAGCCACAGGTCTTCACTGAGCTCCTTTGTCATAGCCATGACTGTCCATAAACCAACTGCACAGAGCTGCTGTTTTTCACCTGTTGAGTTGATTAAAACAGCTGTTCCCAAATAATCAGGGTAATTAGGATGCTTTAGAACAGCTTGAACTATTTGGAATGGTAAAGAACTTTACATTTTCCCACAGACTATGACAGTTTGTGAAGGGTATGAAAAATTTTGGACTGGACACTTTTTGCTCAAATGTAAATAAAAGCTGAGAAATGTTCCCCCCCCCCCCCACCACCACAATAATGCCCCTTGTACATCGTCTTATTATCTTTTGGGAGACACTTTTATGTCATTTCCCAACACAAAATTACTTGCTAGTTGAATAAAAGTAACTAAGTCAAAATTTGCCAGGGGTATGAATAATTATGGGCAGCACTGTGTGTATGTATGTGTTATATATATATATATATATATATATATATATATATATATATATATATATACCGTATATTGTGAGGGGTATCTTTCTTTCAGAGGATCATCCTCACATCCAAACTGTGCATTTATTGTGGCACACCAGCAAAAGCAGAACAACAAAACAATGAACACAGCAAAGGCACATATCACCTCAGGTATAAGCAGACCATCTTTCATCCAGGTCATCATTTTGACCCAAAAAATTTCCACCGATCAGTCTTTTTCACTTTCCTATTGCCCCTAGCAACACTTCACTTTTCCATTGCCGCTAGCAACCATGTTGTCTCCCTTTTGCATGGACACTGCCCTTGCTGGGGCCCGCAGGTGCCCTGGTGTGATTGTGCTGTTTGCATGCATCCTCCACCAATTGTAAAGGGTTGCTTTATTTCAGGGGATTATCCTCACAGATACACCAGGTTTAAGGTCCAAACAGTGCATTTATTGTGGCACACCAGCAAAAACAGAACAAAACAATAAACACTTGCCCGTCCAGGTTCTAACTAATACATTAACGTCCTGGACTCACCTATTAGGTACAGTTCACACCCTGTGAATCAATGCGGCTTTCCCAGCCAATGTCCAGCAGCCTTCTGGCTGTATAAAGCACAGTACACTCACTGTCTCAAGTCCAATGTCTCTTGTGGGGGATTAAGGCTCAGTAGTCTGCCTGATTATGGTCCTGCGACCCTCCTAGGTGTCACTGCGTCCCCCAACTCCAGGCTACCACCCAGCCTCGTGGCCCCTCAGCCTTGCCAGCTGAGACCACACTCCCAGAGCCTCCAGGCCTCTGTCCACGGATAACATACTCCTCCTTTTACTGACACCCTAGGAGGTGCTTTATGCCAGTCTAAGTACCTCCAGCTGGTCTCACCTGTGGTGCAATAGGGGTGTGGACCGCAATATCCACCCCTTCCTTGCCTCTAACCTGTTTGAGATCTGTCACTGTCTCACAATATATATGCCCACTACTCAAAAAAATTAGGGATATTTTGCTTGTGGGTGAAATTTCAGGATAAGCCTAAAATGCACTCTAGCAATTACAGGTGAACTTAATGTGACCATTTCTAAACTTTTGATTGCACGTGTCCAACTGTTCAATGCTTCAGTACTTTTTACACAACTTGCTGTTCTTTAACAAGGAGCTTAAATGGGTATTCCAACCCCTAAAATGCCTCTGCAAATGCCCAGGCCCCTCACAAAGGTTGTACTTATCTGGCTCCCCAGCACCCACATTGCTTCTGATGCCCACATGTCCTCCGCAGGGCAGCCAATAGCAGGCTGCAATGGGAACAAATCTCTGTAGCATCCCCCGTGATTCTAGGGAGGCTTGTCTCCGTTGCGGCCGCTATTGGCAACCCCCCCTTTCCCGTCGGCAGAAGTAGATGTGCAACCAGAAGCAGAGGTGCAGCCTTGTATGCCGTATTTGTTTCCTTGTTTTCTATATGGTCGTTCCTCAGTACCGTGGCTGGCACTCGTTTGTCATTGGTGTGCCCCCTATTTCAGCATTTTTCACTCAGAAGCGGCAAGGGTGCCAGGGAGCCAGGCAAGTACAACCTGTGTGAGGGGAATGGAAGTTTGGGAAATAATTTTAGGGGTTGGATAACCCTTTCAATGGCAAAATTCACAACAGGTGTTTGATCCAGGAATCGCCCAATACATTTCCTGGTTCAATTAGAATTATTTAAACAGTCCTCCTTATCATACTGTTCACATTTTGACATTGTGAACAATTGATCAATAGTACCTCACTATTGCGAGGCTTCAAGCAGGATGTTCTCATACGGAAGTGACCTCTGAGCTTAGAGTGTCACAGAGTGTCATCAGCAGGTTGCTACAGAGTTATAGAGAGACTGGAGGAGTCACAGAAAGGCATATATGTGGACTTCTTTTGGCCACATCCCACACTGATGACCACTTTATTGTGAACAATGCCCTTCGGAACCAGATGATGAATGCCACACAGCAACACATATTTAAGGGAAGTTAGAGGCACCCAAGTGTCAGGCCATTCAAAACCATTTACATGAGCATGGTCTGCGGGCTAGACGACCTTCAAGGGTACCTGACCACAGGAGTCATCGTCTTGCATGGGCCAGGGAGCATCTACCCTGGACAAGGGACCAGTGGGCTTCAGTGCTGTTCACTAATGAAAGTCGATGCAAGCTCAGAGGAAATTATGGCCCTCAACTATGTTGGAGACGTCAAGGAGAGCGCTATGCATCAGCCACTGTTGTCACCAGACAAGCCTTTGGTAGTGGTGGTGTTACAGTTAGGGCAGGTGTGTCTCAGTGCCCTACACTTTGTGAATGGTACAGCGACAAGCCCATACTACTTGAATAACATAATTAATATGGTCACTGCACCTCTGCATGAACAACATAGGCCTACAGTAATTTCATCTTCTTGGATGACAATGCGCCAGCTCATCGAGGTTGCATCATTAGGGGACGACTGCTGGCGACTGGGGTACCTCAAATTGAGTGGTCTGCACTTTCTCCAGATCTGAATCCCATTATGAACCTATGGGATGAGCTGAGTCGCTGTGTAGAGGCTTGTAACTCTGTACCCCAGAGCCTCAATAAAAGATCTGCCCTTTAAGAAGAGTGGGATGCCATGCCTCAGCAGGCAATAAGTAAACTTTTGAACAGCATTAGATGTCTTTGTCACGCTGTAATTGATGCTCAAGGCCACATGACATGTTATTGAGACATTTACATTTTTTCTTGGAGGTATACCCACCACTGTTGTTGTCTTTTGTTTCAATACATTGTTTGAGATGAGGAAATCACAATTGCATGCTTCTACTTATCTTATATGCCCTACTTTCTTGATATAATTTCACTGTAGAGTGAACTTTTTAAGTTTTCCATAAATTTCACCCAAAAGACAAATATCCCTAACATTTTGTGAGTAGTGTGTGTGTGTGTGTGTGTGTATGTATATATACACAACATGACAAGCAAAACAGTAACAATGTTTTAAACTTTTGACTTCTTCTTTCAGGCTCCATATCTCACCATCCACTACAGCTTCGAACGTGGGGCCATGATTTTATAGACAATCATCTTGGCTTTCTCATACATAAATTGAACTTCAAACTACAGTATTTATAATATGATTATTTATGCAGATTCTTGTCATGTAACTACATTGTTACTGTTTTGCCTCTGGTGGTGGAAAAATATTTTTATTCTTCTATACTGCAAATTACAACCTGTTCTCACATTCTGTAATAGCTCAGTGTGTTAATAGGCTGATTCCCAGTTGAAAGGTCACTGGTACGAATTCAGGACCAGCCATGAAGATTTCCCAAGAAAAGAGAAACATCATCATCCTGCTGATCGATAGCGGTATCTCGGCCAAGAGATAGACGTCCAGTTCTGGTGTGACAAACATGTCAGTGGAGGTGGCTCATATGCTTTGTAATAGTCAGATCACAGATGTTCATGTGCACTGTGAAATACAGGCGTGGGTCATTTATGCTACATTTTTCAAGCTGGTATAAGCTTCCTGAGACTGGAGAAAATGTCTGGCATGGCAGAACATTAGAATAGCTTTATATGCAGATAGAGTGCTCCATTATATTTGTGCTTGCAAATTTTGGGCAATTAATGATGTGCATATTTTTTTCGCAATACTTGCAACTTGTGACATCACAGCACTATGTCTGTAGCATGTATGTATGGACAGCAGAACCTATCAGCTACACTATAGATCAATCTAACCTACACCATCTCCCCCTAACTATCTGAATTATATTTTTATATATATGGAATAAAAAACTACTGGCAGCACCACCTTTGAAAAAAACAAAAGCGGGTGCAAAGTCCAAGTACGGTAACTGGAGCTTACCCACTTGTAGACAATAGAAAAAATCGGACAGCACTCCAAACGGTTTCTTCAGTAAAACAGGTAGTGTTTATTCACCCATGTGGTGGCAGCAAAAAAGCGACGTTTTGGCTCTACATGAGCCTTTCTCAAGCCTTGAGAAAGGCTCATGTAGAGCCGAAACGTTGCTTTTTTGCTGCCAACACATGGGTGAATAAACACTACCTGTTTTACTGAAGAAACCGTTTGGAGTGCTGTCCGATTTTTTTTTTTTTCTTCTAATATATATATATATATATATATATATATATATATATATATATATTCTAATGTAATGCAACAAAGCTCAGAGCACAGCAATGACACTGCTGTCTGTTTCATAACTGCAATAAACTTTAGAAAAAAGCTGCTGGGGAGCTTCTTACATAGTAAGGGGTAGGCAACTTTTCTGTTGGTTGCTAGGGATGTTGCTAAGCTGTGACAAAGCCTTCTCATTGGCCCACAAGCTAGAAGAAGGGAGGGATGATCACCTGATGTGTACTGTGTTAAAAAAAATATTTATATAATATTTGTCATTACGAATATATAGCACTATATTTCATATATTCTCGATATTTGCGATAAAAATTTGTAATTTGTACATTTTGAATATTCGCGCTCAACACTATTGACCAGCATCGATGGTGGTCTCAATACTGAGCTATATGTGAGCATCCTAAAAGTACTATGGGTATGAAAAGGACGACGTAGTGTTCCAGCAGGACTTAAAGCATACATCAAGATTGGCGAAGAAATCGTTCAATGACAATGAAGTAGAGGTGCTGAATTGGCCACCACAGTCCCCAAACCTCAATGCTTTTTCTTCAACACTTAAGGGTAGAGTTGAAGAAAAAGCTATATTTGTACCCAAGTAGTCGACTGTATGCATCAACATTGGGAAGGTGCAGAAGAGAGCTGGAAACAGATTTAGGTCGAGACATTCTTGTAGCTGATAGATAGCATGCCCAGAAGGATTCAGGCAGTGTTGAAACCAAAGGTTAATTTACACAATACTAACAAAATAATATTTATTTTTTAAAATTTTAGGAGCAAAACAGTAAAAATGCAGTTACATAACAATGTGCATAATGATTCATATGCTTAATAGTTGCAAGTTTGGTTTAGGTATGAGACAGCCAAGAGGATTGTCTATATAATTAGTGATGAGTGGGAGGTGCCATATTCGATTTTGCAATATTTTGTGAATATTCGATTAGATATTCGTCTTATATTTGCCTAAATCGAATATTCATCATTATTCTATTTATTGCGAATAATATGCAATTTAATTATTTGCGTACTGCGATTTTCTTTTAACTGTATAAGGCAACTTTCCTATTGGTTGGTTATTTAGAATATTTGTCTTTTTTTTTTTTCAATCTGTACAATTGTTCACATACTCCTCCCCTGAGTTTTCCCTGAGATCGTGAAAACTCAGATCCGATGGTATATTCTAACCCACAGGCATTCCCATGGTGACGGGGGCGCTTGTCAGGGAGGAGTATGCAAACGACCGTACAGACTGGAAAAAAAAATATATTATTAATAGCGAATATTCGCTATATTGATATATATTCGTTTTTTAGAATATTTATTATAGTTGTCATATTCTAAAACACAAAGTTATAGCAAATATTCGTGAAATACACATATAGACTGTAATTTAGCTAATATAGTGCTATAGTATTTTTTTAATAGTGTACATTTTTTCCAAATCTGAACAAAAAAAATAGACTATAAAAAAAAAGATTATAGCACTATATTAGCTAAATTGCAGTCTATATGTGTATTTTGCGAATATTCACTATATTGCTATAACTTAGTTTTTTTTTTAGAATATTTGTAATATTCTAAAACAAGAATATAAGTCTACACACCCCTGTTAAAATGTCAGGTTTCTGTGATGTAAAAAAAGAGACAAAGATAAATTTCAGAACTTGTCCCACCTTTTAATGTGACCTATAAAATGTACCACTCAATTGAAAAACAAACAAATAATGTGGTTGCATAAGTGTGCACACCCTCTTATAACTGGTGATGTAGCTGTGTTCAAAATTAAGCAATCCCATTCAAAATCATGTTAAATAGGAGTCAGCCGCTCGCTCGGCCGCTCCATCCTCAATGCGCCTGCGCAGATGACGTCACATCTACACCCGACGCAGGCGCATTGAGGATGGAGCGGCCGAGCGAGCGGCTGCCTCTCAGTGCGCCTGCACACATTGAAGATAGGTACGGCCGCGGCGCAGGCGCCGGATTTTGATTGCAAACAGGCAGGGCCAGCAGAGAACGATTCCATTCCCTGGCCCTGTCAATCACAATGCGGAGGGGGCATCATTAGGATCGGAGGATGCGGCTGCTACCAGCAAGTAGCCGCCCTACTTGCTGGTAGCAAGGTAATTTACATATTTTAAAAATAGCTTTTTATCAAATTCTACTGAACCAAAATGATTATTTAACTTATGTATAGGGAGCTCGCAGTATAGGGATTATTAGTAAACAAAAAAAAAAAACGATTTAGTGGGCTGACAGAAGCCCTTTAACTCTGTGCCCTTAGAAGCCATCACAGCCATGCCTACTAATTGCATGGCTGTGATTGGCCAGTGCAGCATGTGACCCAGCCTCTATATAAGCTGGAGTAACTTAGCAGTGCACATCACTTTGCTGTTACTAGTGTAGGGAGAGGATGCTGCTGCTGTGAGAGAGAGAATAGGAAATACACTTTAATCAGAACTGCAATTGAACTCAGCGATCTACATAGATTTAGTTGTGTGGGTGCAGTGCACAATCTTTTTACCCTGCCCTGAGCCCAGTGACAGAGAAAAGGAACTTTATATCTGTCTGTTAGTTAGGTGGGCGCCGGCCATTTTATGCAAGCACAGTGCACCAGCACTGCATACGTGCTTTTGTGACATTGAAATCCAAGCTTGAAATACTGCAATAATAATCTGGGTTAAAAAAAACACCAATTTTTGGCAATAACCTACATCTGGTACCTTTGCAGTATTAGTCAGTGTGCAATTTAAGTTAGTGTTAGTATTAGTAAAAAAAAAAAAAATCACCCATTTTGGGCAAAGTACTTAATATTGCAGTCTTTTCTGGCTTTGAAAAAACACACATTTTTGGCAATACCCTCCATCAGGGGCCTCTGCTGCATTAGTCAGTGTGCAATTTAAGTTATAAATACAGCTATAATTTTCTGGGTTTTAGAAAACACCCTTATTGGGCAAAATACACAATTTTACAGCCTTGGTGCATCTGTGCATGTGAAATTCAAGCGTTATATACTGCTGTCATATTCTAGTATTAAAAAAAAAAACACCCATTTAGGGCAAAATACTTACGGTAAATTTGCAGCCTTTGCTGCATTTGTGATTGTTAAAAACAAGCTTGAAATACTTCAATAATTTTCTGGCTTTGAAAAAACACCAATATTTGGCAATACCCTCCATCTGGGGCCTCTGGCGCATTAGTCAGTGTGCAATTTAATCTAGAAATACAGCTATAATTTTTTGGGATTTCAAAAACACCCATTTAGGGCAAAATAATTAATTTGCGGCCTTGTCTACATCTGTCAGTGTGAGATACACGCTTTGGTAACTGCTGTGCTATTCTGGTATTATAAAAACACCCATTTTGGGCAAAATACTTAATTTGCGGCCTTGTCTGCATCTGTACGTGTAAAATGCAAGCGTTATATAATGCTGTCATATTCTGGTATTAAAAAAAACACATTTAGGGTAAAAATCTTAATTTTGCAGCCTTTGTTGTATATTTCATTGTCAGAGACACGCATTAGATACTGTTGTTTTATTCTGTTATAAAAAAAAAAAAAACACCCATTTAGGGCAAGATCCTAGATTTGAGAAATATGAGGAGAGCGTCAAATAAGGGACGTGGCCCAGGCTGTGGTGCTGCTGGTGGAGCTCCTGTTGCAGGGAGAGGATGTGGTCGATCTGTGCCAGCTCCACGCACAAGTGAAACCCCTTCCTCAGGTGCGAGTAGGCGACAGAACATGCAGCGGTATTTTGTTGGGCCTAATGCGGCTTTACGAATGTTGAGGCCTGAACAAGTACAGGCGATAGTAGATTGGGTTTCTGACAGTGGCTCCAGTTCAAGGAGGGCAGGGGTGAAGACTGGGTGGAAGATTATGTGGAGGATGATGAGGTCCTCGACCCCACATGGAATCAAGGTCATGCGAGTGACCTGTGTAGTTCGGAGGAAGAGGCGGTTGTCGCACAGAGCCACCAGCACAGCAGAATAGGGAGCAGGGTGCAAAAGTGGAGCGGCTGTCCCCTAGACAGTACACCTGCTACTGCCCACCACAGCAAGGGACCGAGCACACCAAAGCCAGCTCCAAGGAGTTCCCTGGCGTGGCAGTTCTTCAGACAATGTGCTGATGACAAGACACAAGTGGTTTGCACGCTGTGCAATCAGAGCCTGAAGCATAAACGTTCTCAACCTGAGCACAACCTGCATGACCAGGCAATTAAGTGCAAAGCATGAGCTGCAGTGGAGTAGACACCTCAAAAACCAAAATAGGTCTCTGGCTCCTCCTGCTTTCTCTTCTGCTGCAGTCTCGGCCTCTTCATCCACCTCTGGAGTGACAGTACCACCTGCCACCCCACAAACAGAGGATCTTTCAGCAACACCACCATCTGGGTCACCAAGCATCTCCACAATGTCCCACGGAAGCGGTCAGCTCTCCATCTCCCAAACACTGGAGCGGAAGAGGAAGTACCCCCCTACCCACTCGCTATCCCTGGCCCTGAATGCCAACATTTCTAAATTACTAGCCTTTGAAATGCTGTCATTCCATCTGGTGGAGACGGAGAGTTTTAAGCCTTATGACGGTGGTTGTCCCACAGTATGTCGTGCCCAGCCACCACTACTTTTCCAGGCGTGCCATCCGTTCACTGCACAACTAAGTGGGGGACAAAATCAGATTTGCACTGTGCAAAGTTATCTGTGGCAAGGTGCACCTTACTACGGATATGTGGACCAGTAAGCATGGTCAGGGATATTATATCTCCATAACAGCACACTGGGTAAATGCAGTGATGGCTGGGCCTGAGACTGATAGCAGTTTGCCGCATCTCCTTCAACCACCGAGGATTTCAGGGTTCATCAGTTTGCCTCCTGTTGCATCCTCATCCTACTCCACTTACTCATCCTCTACCGGCATCTCATCCGGTCAGCGTAACACCTTCACCACCAACTTCAGCACAGCCAGGGGTAAACGACAGCAGGCAGTTTTAAAACTTAACTGTTTGGGGGACAAACCCCACACTGCACAGGAGCTGTGGACGGGCCTTGAACAACAGACCGATGAGTGGTTGTTGCCAGTGAGCCTTAAGCACGGCCTGGTAGTGTGCGATAATGGCCAAAATCTTGTAGCAGCTCTGGGACTAGCCGGTTTGACGCACATCCCTCATACACGATGTGCCCACAAGGTAGAACTCCACCTTGCACATGCTGGCCAGGTTGCACATGCTGGCCAGGCTGTGCCAGCAGCAGACAATACTGGAGTTTCAGCTGCAGCACGCACAGGTAAGTCGCTCTGCAGAACAGCACCACTTCACCACCAATGACTGGGCCTCCATGCGAGACCTGTGTTCCTTGTTGCGCTGTTTCAAGTACTCCACCAACATGGCCAGTGCCGATAACGCAGTTCTTAGCGTTAATATCCTACTTCTATGCCTCCTTGAAAAAATGCTGCTGGCGATGATGGAAGAGGATGTGGCAAAAGAGTGATCATTTTATAAGGTTTCCGGACAGTCGTTCATAAGTCCATAGGGGTTGTACTGCTTAATTAATTATATTGCTTGAATAATTGCTCTGGATGGAACAGAAAGATGGTGTATAAACTACCATAAATTAAAAAGCACTAATTGATGAAATGCAAATGGTGTGCCGTGGATTTCTTCTGTGAATCAATTGACGTCTGTCCTTCACGAGCACCCACCATCTAGGGTGTGCAGATTTCATATTTTCTCTTGTAGTCATTCATAAGTGGCTCCAAAGGTGGGTTCCTGCACCCACAAACACCAAGTACACAATTGTCCAGCCAGGGCACAGTTCTGGAGCATGACGAGGTGGAGGATGATGAGGATCAGATGGAGGAGCAGGAACCATGTTCACAGCAGGATGGCACCCAGACCAGCTCATGGCCATCACTGGTGCATGGCTGGAGGGATACAGAGGACACAGACAATACACCTCCCACAGAGCACAGCTTTTCATTGCCTCTGGGCAGCCTGGCACACATGAGTGATTACATGCTGCAGTGTCTCCGCAATGACCGCCGAGTTGCCCACATTCTAACTTGTGCTGATTACTGGGACAACGAAGGACAACGAACCGTCCTTAATTCCCTCACTGGAGTGTGATCATAAGATGCGTGAGTACAAGCACACACTGGTAGACACGCTGCTGATGGCATTCCCACCTGACAGCGGGGGCACAGGCAGAGGAGGAGGATGAGGTCAACAGCTAGGGCACAGCAAGCACCTCAGAAGGCAGGGTTAGCATGGCCGAAATGTGGAAAAGCTTTCTCAGCATGCCACAACAACCAGCACCACCAGCTGATATGGAACAGGAGGCAGCATTACAGCACAATGGTGGAGCAGTATGTGTGCACACGCCTACTCGTACTGAATGACGGGTCTGCCCCCTTCAACTTTTGGGTCTTCAAATTGGGCACATGGCCTGAGCCTGCCCTTTACACCATGCAGCCCTGCAGCCAGTGTATTATCTGAATGTGTGTTTAGCACAGCATGGGGCATTATCACAGACAAGTGCAGCCGCCTGTCCACAGTCAATGTGGACAAGCTCACATTCATTAAAATGAACCAGGCATGGATCCCACAGGACTTGTCCATACCTTGTGCAGAATAGAGATGTATACCAGCCATTTTTATACTACAGTGCAATTCGTCATTGTTGTATTTGAGCTATTTCACACTCTTTTGGAGTGTACCCTACACCACTATGTCCACCGCCTCCTCAAACTCCGACTCGATATGGACCTCCCCCTCATAAATCAAGTTTTTTTTATTTGTACGTATTTCATTTTATTTTAGGTCATTTCACTAATTTGTCTGTTAAATTTTCAGGTGAAATTCACCAATTTTTGGGTGTGATATACCACTGCTATTCCTAGTTGACAGGTTTAAAAAAATCACTAATTTTTCTGTTACATTTTAGAGTGAAATTCAGTAATTTTTGGGTGTGATATACCACTGCTATACCTAGTAGACAGGTAAAAAAAAAAAAAGTATAATTTGTCTGTTACATTTTCGGATGAAATTCACCAATCTTTGGCTGAGATATACCCCTGCTCTACCTAGCTTACATCTTAAAGTAAATTTCACTAATTTTTCCGTTACATTTTCGGGTGACATTCAACAAATTTTTCAGAGATATAACGTCCCATGGCGCAAAAGACCATCCACAGGTCACCAGGATCAGGAATAAACAGTTTTTATTGCAGCAATACAACGTGTTTCGGGGAATCACTCCCCTTCATCAGGTAAAAAAGGCTGCATTGAAGGCAACATGTGTGCAGCCTTTTGTACCTAATGAAGGGGAGTGATTCCCCGAAACGCGTTGTATTGCTGCAATAAAAACTGTTTATTCCTGATCCTGGTGAACTGTAGATGGTCTTTTGTGGGACATTATACCTCTGCAACTATGTACCTTCTTGGGGATTCCAGGCATTTCTGATAAGAAGCTCCCTTCTCTTTCTGTGTCTGCAGACCACCACTTTCCAGGTTTTCAGGATCCTTCTGATAAGCATTCATTAGAGTTGTGCCTAACATTAGAACAACTCTACAAGGTGATCCTTGCAATTTATTTCTAATTTTCCTGTATACGCAGAATTACCCTATGGTATGCACATCATTTACAGTGCAAACCAAGCCTGACTACTGAATTAAACAATTTTTGGCTGTGATAGACCCCTGCTCTACCTAGTAGACAGGTTAATACATTTCACAAATTTTTCTGTTACATTCTTGGGTTGACATTTTACAATTGTTGCCGTGAATAAACCCCTGCTCTGCATCGGTGACAGGGACCTAAATTTTAAAAAATAATCTGTTCCATTGCTGGGTGGCATTAAACCATTTCTGGTGATTAAAAACCCCTGCTCTGAATAGGTGACAGGGACTTAAGTTTCTAACATTCGTCTTTAATGGGGCACTTCTTTCGATCCTTCCGCTTTAATAACTTGTCCCACATTTCCGCCTCATCGCATTGCAGCCATTGACCTCCCTTGGATGAGGTCTCCCTTTCTCACACTCCCTCTCCAGCGTGGAACCCTGATTCGCTGATAACCGTGATCAACATATTAGGCTCAGAAAAGAACATCAAAAGTTTATAGAGAAGATATCCAAAAGGATGGTGGACGTCACAGGGACGTGCGATCAGGCAGAAGTTTTCTAGTCAACAAAGACTCTCCTGGCTAATGTGTCCAAATCCAAAATACCACAGTGACATTCCTTATAATTTTGTATTAATAATTCCAATAACAGGGCATCTTAAGAGTCCTGTATTGTTATTTATCGTCACTACCTCCCCGAGTCAGGAGTGGGTAATTGCCACGCGCCCCCTCCTTAACTTGGAAGCTTATGCTTCAATAATTTGTTCCACATTTCCGCTCGATTACATTTAATTTCATCCATTGACCTCTCTTGGATGTGGTATCCCTTTCTCAGGCTCCCTCTCCGGCCTGGAACTCTGATTACCCACCACCCGTGATCACCATGGTAGACGTATAAAAGAACATCGAAAGTTGATAGAGAAGATATCCAATTGGATCATGGACATCACGGGGACGTGCGACATGGTGGAGCAGTAAGTCTGCACACGCCTACATGTACTGAATGATGGGTCTGCCCCCTTCAACTTCTTGGTCTCCAAATTGGGAACATGGCCCAAGCTTGCCCTTTACGCCTTGGAGTAGCTGGCCTGCCCTGCAGCCATTGTATTGTCTGAACGTGTATTTAGCACGACTAGAGGGGGTTATCACAGGTTATATTTCCTAATGTTTTGGGGTGTACTCTAATTTAAAAAAATAAAAATAGCAGTGTAGGTTACCTCCTCCACTGCGGCTTCCACCTACACCGCCACATCCGCCGCCTCCTAAACCTCGTACTCCATATGGACCTCATCCTCCTAGATCAAGATTTTTTTTTTAAAGTCATTTCCCTATCCACATTTGTTTGCAGAGCACTCTTTACCACATTTTGATGCCATTTGCAGCCCTCTAGCCCTTTCCATGACATTTCTCCAGGCTTCAATGGGGTTTGTGGTCAAGTACGGGTCCCGAACTTGAACTTTTTTGCAAAGTTCAGCTGAACCCAAACATCCAGGTGTCCGCTCAACTCTAGTTGAGAATTTTATATATTTATTTGGCTTTAATGGCAGCCAAGCTCTTCCTATTGGGGTCCAGAGAGGGGTTCACCCAGCTTTACTCTCCCTGCCACTGTCCTGCTTTTTTCTTTGCAACTGTCCCTACCGTTGTCCCTTTCTCAGCCTCAGATCTGCTCCCCACCCCTATGAGCCTCAAATCAGCCTCCTATCAGACCCCCCAGCATACATCAGCCTCAGATCAGATCCTCATCAGACCCTCCCTAGCCTTAGATCAACCCCCATCAGACCCTTGGCCCGGCCTATGATCACACCCTCATCAGACCTCCCAACCTCAGATCAGACCCCCATCAGACCCTCCCTAGCCTCAAAATAGCCCCCATCAGACCCCCAACCTCAGATCAGACCCTCATCAGACCCCCCACACTCAGATCAGACCCTCATCAGACCCCCCAGACTCAGATCAGACCCTCATCAGACCCCCCAGACTCATATCAGACCTCCAATAGGCCCTCCAGCCTCAGATCAGACCCCTATCAGACCCCCAACCTCAGATCAGACCCCTATCAGAACCCCAGCCTCAGATCCTCCCCTCAGCCTCAGATCAGCCCCCATTATACCCCCCAGCCTCAGATCACACCCTATTAGACCCTCCACTCACTCAGACCCCCAACCTCAGATGAGCCCCTATTAGTCCCCCCAGCACTCAGATCAGCCCCAATCAGACCTCAGATCAGACATTTAAAATTAATAACACAATTTGGGGCTGGAAGAAGACCAGGGAAGGTGAGTACAGCTAGCAATGCATTGTTCTCACCTTTCTGTGCCTTCCCGCATGTTAATGATCACTTCCAAAATAGAAGCGGTCATTAGCATTTTCTGGCAGGGGGCCTTGGGGCTGGAGGTTCCCCACCCCCTGCTTTAAATAATTACAGTATAAATAACACAGAATGTAATACACTAATTATTTTTTTATTTTATTATTATTTCTAGTTAAATTCATTAAAAAATTACAGGTATTGCATTATCTAATATTCTTCCACATCTCTTACCATTGTGACATCCTGTTTCATAAAAATATTAATTCATACTTCCAAATGTGAGAAAAAAAATACAAAACAACAGAAATGGCAAAAAGACTTCCCCCCAAAAAAAATATATAATGTGACATTACAATAAAGGTCATTGCAGGAAATGTAATTAAAACTTCAGAAAGCATTAAATGTTCCAGTAATGAAATTTCAGTAAAAGGAATGCTACATAAATCACTCAGTTCTAGTCTAGGTGGTTGCTCTTTTAAAGTATTTTAGTAAAATATATAAAATGTTCAAACAAAGTAAGTTATAATAAAAAATAAATAAATTACAGCAATTCAAAACAATATCGCAGTGGAATCTGTATGTGTTATATTATAGATAGGTTTATTATTATATCTACAGTAAATAGAATCATAAAGGACAATGCTAGTGGGACATGCTGATCAGGTGAGCAATACAGATATGAATATTTAAAGTGCCATAAGTGTAAAAATTGACATACCATAATCGTGAATAATGCTATGTGGTCTGGTGTAGAACAACAGCCACCATGATTGCTAGAAGAGGACCTGTGTCTCCAGCTTGAGTAGAGCAGGGGACACATATGAAGAGATGGCCTTGCGGTTCGTCCAGCCGTTGTTTCACAACGGACTTCGCTCATTCGTGGTTTGCTGAACAGGCGAACATATGGCGATGTCTGCCGGCGCCATATTGCAGTATACGGGTAGGTTACCCGACACTGCTATATTATAATGTGTAGCTCCCTTTAAGAAAGTTAGGCCTGTAGCCGGCAATTCATATTCCAGCCAGCAGAGGGAGCCCCGAAGTTAGTATAAATAGGCTAGGGCCTAACCCAGGAAGGGTAGTAGTTGGAAGTTCCTAGTTCAGAGTGGGTTCTGAGAGATTCAGGCCTCAGGAACTAGTGCAGAAATTGTACCACTGGTGTGGAGGATCATTTCCCACCCAGTTTTCCAGGTCAAGTATACCTGAGGTACTCTAAGTAACAGCCTGTCCACAGGAGAAAAGGGGAACCTCTACAAAACCTTTGCTCAAGGGTTATCACCGTGATTTGGGTGTCTGGACCTTGAGAGTATTGCTTACAGGCAGGAACTAAAGCAGGAGAGGAAGTAAGTGTACCCCTGCAGAGAGAATAGTTGCCTGAAGTGTATTGCTACATCTAGAGTAAGAGGAAAGCCCTGATCCTAGGAGGCCTGCCTTGAAGATAGCTTTTTGCGGCTGCGCTTAATAGCCTGAACCACTGCTATGACTGTTTTGTAACGTGTGGAATATTCTGGAACTGTACTTACTGACTGTTCATCTATCCTCAAGTATCTTCAGTAAAGTTACCCTGTTATTCAAATATAAATATTCCTCAATTATTCCACCTGTCACTACACGGTGTGCCACCGTTCAATTGGCACTGGTGTCACGACATTCATCACCTGCCTGTTCCAGTGCTGACCCGTTTGAAGATGACAGTGAGTCCCAGGTTAGTGGGTTACCCTGCACTACAAAGCCCAGCATACCTAAAGCTACACTACTGACCCCCTGGGACACTGCATCGCTCTTTTTGGCGTCACGAACAGGATCGCATGCTTCTGGAGTGCAGAGAAGTGTGAACTGTGTGCTTTAACTATTCCATCACTGTATTGCAAGGACTGTACCCTTTATTCCCAAGTCTGTGGATTATAATTGTGCCTGGGAAGAATCAGAGGCGCTGCGCTGTGTTGCGCTACCCCCAGAGAGAAAATCGTGTTTGTGGATTGCAATTTATTGACTTTTCAACGCCCCTGCTTGCTGTCAGGGAATGGCGACCAAGATGGCCGCCGGCCGCATAGAGTAAAGTTTCCCGCGCTGCTGAGGACCTTCGTGGGCGGATCCCTTCAAAGACACAGAGAATCCCACCCCTCTTCATCATTGCACCGCCGCGGCCCTGCTTTTCCTGCGTCAGCAACGTCACCGCGTACACAGGACGTCCGGAGTCTCACGAGACTTGGCCTGCACAACCCCGGCGATACCGGTAAGGACTTGTAACCGGAGGGAAGGGGATTGTTCCGGCCCTTTTAGTCGCCAGCGGCCGCATCTTATTAAACTAATATGTCAGAGCCGGGAGTTCCCGAGCAGCCGGCACCAGGAGAACTTGCGGCTTCTAATCCTCCTATAGCCCCCAGCATGATGCCCTTTACTATGCCTTACTATTTTGGGGCCCCATGGTTTCCCCGCTATAAAGGGAAGGCCCATACCTTAAGAGACTTTAAAGAAAAGTTGCTGGCATGATTCAAACTGTACCCCATAAATGCCGAACAGCAGATAGAAATCCTGCTAGCACAATTGGAGGGAGCTGCCCGCAGAGAGGTATTATCCTGGCCTGATGCTGAGCGGAGTACTCTAGAGCAAATATTCACCCGCCTCAGGACCATTTTTGAAACAAGGACTGCCTCAGAGATAAAGATGCACTTCTTTGGCAAGAAGCAGAAGTCCGGTGAGTCCCTCCGTGACTATGCCCTATCACTTCAGGAGGCTTTGGGGGCTGTAATCCAGATAGATCCCAGGGAGGCTGATAATCAGGACCAGACCCTGAGGGAACAATTTATCACAGGGGTGTCTAGTGAGCAAATAAGGACTCAATTAAAAATGCTGTCAGCCCAACACCCCAGCAGTACCTTTCTGGATTTTAAAGAGCTAGCTATAAAAATTCTGGGGTCAACAACAGTATCTACGGAACCCCACCTGAGTCGCCAGTCTGCAGGCCAAAACCGCTTATCCCTAACCAGGCTGGGGCCGGCCAAGCTGTTCAAGCTTCTGCTACTGATACTATAGCCATGCTGACGGAACAGGTAAACCATCTCACTAAAAGTTTAGAGAGAGTGTGCAGAAAGATAGAAGAATGGGAAAAACCCCTAATGTCAGAGGAAGAGTTCCTGTCACCTCCTAAACCATTCTCACCTCCATACCAAGAGACTCACCCCAGGGATCCTGGGAGGCGTAATAGAGATCGTTCCAAAGACCGCAAGCGGCCCGTGTGTAAATACTGTAAAAAGGTGGGACACACAGAATCCACGTGCTGGCAGTTAAACGGGCTACCCTCGAGGCTGAGGACCACCCCTCGGGAGGTAGAACATTAGGTCCAAAGGATCTAAGTTGGATGCCCCGGTATGTAGGATCCCATCCTAAAATCAATATAGAGATCAACGGGGTCCCCTTTGAAGCCCTACTAGATACTGGGTCCCAGGTCACTACCATTCAGCTGCCCACATTTGAAAAATTCTGGGACACCAACCAGTTAGCCCAACCGCCTGAATCCTGGGTGGAGATTATTGCCAGAAATGGCAAGCCAGTAAAGGTTCATGGGTACTGGGAACCCACCCTGCAGGTGGGAGAAGCAACCTTGCTTTAACAGGGGGTGATAGTAGTACAAGCCGGCGACAGAGAAGGACATCCTGTCATTCTAGGCACCAATGTCTTCAAGAACTGTTATTCTGAAATACTTGACGCACTGCATCAGACTTTGCCCACTGCTTCCTCTGCATCCAAGAGGGTGATTCAGAAGACTATTACCGTGTTAAGTGCTCAGCAGAGGTTTGCTAATGGGAAAGGAGAAATTTGTACTGCCGGGATCCGTGATAATAAGCCTGTGACTCTGCCTCCTAATTCTCAAACTCTTTTATGGTGTCGTGCTGTCCTGGGAGTCCAAGGCCAAGATTATCCAGCCCTGGTGGAACCAATCCAGATGGAGAACTACCCTTATGTGAGAGCTGCCAAGTGCCTGGTGAACGTCTCCCAAGGTAAAGTGCCTGTCCGTCTGATTAACCTGAGTGATCATCCTGTTGCGCTTACTAAGCACTGCCCTGTTGCCCAGCTTTCCCAGGTGTCCTTCCAGGACATCATTCGTCTGCCAGTGACAGAAAAGCCGCCAGCTGCAGTCAGCGGACGTCCGCCGGTGACCCAGCCACAAGTACCCTGGTGGGAAGAGCTCCATGTCGGGGACGAGGCTACCCCCCAAGATCAACGAGAAGGGATCCTACAGCTTGTCAAAGAGCACCACCAGGCCTTCAGTAAACATGCTACTGATTATGGAGAGGTTAGTGCCATACAACACACCATACCTACTGGCTCTCATCCTCCTATCAAGGAGAGATACAGACCCTTGCCGCCGACTTCATATCAGACTGTAAAAGAAATGATCCAAGAGATGAAAGACTCTAATGTAATCCGGGACAGCCGTAGTCCGTGGGCTGCACCCCTGGTCCTTGTGAAGAAAAAGGATGGTGGTATCCGTTTCTGTGTGGATTATAGAAAAATTAACCAAATAACCCACAAAGATGCATACCCACTGCCCCACATTAAGGAATCACTAACTGCTCTGGGCTCCTCCGCTTATTTCTCCACATTGGACTTGACCAGTGGCTACTGGCAAGTACCCATGGCCCCCGAGGATAGGGAAAAGACGGCTTTCACCACTCCCATGGGCCTGTTTGAATTCAATTGTATGCCGTTCGGGCTATGTAATGCCCCAGGGACTTTCCAGAGACTAATGGAGCGGTGTTTGGGCCACAAAAACTTTGAAACAGTGCTGCTGTATCTAGATGATGTCATTGTATATTCAAAAACATATGAGGACCATCTGAAACATTTAGCAGAAGTATTTGAAATCCTTATCAAATATGGCTTGAAAGTAAAGCCATCCAAGTGTCACTTGCTCAAACCTGCAGTAAAATACCTGGGGCATGTGGTAAGCGCAGAAGGCGTGCAGCCTGACCCTGATAAGCTAGCGGCTGTCCGTAATTGGCCGGTCCCCACTACCGTCAAAGAGGTGAGGAGTTTCCTTAGCTTTGCAGGCTACTATAGACGTTTTATCCCCCATTTTGCTCAAATAGCTGATCCTATTCAGGAACTCCTGAGGGGGCAACCCAAGAAAAGCCCTAGAACTCCTGTGCCCATTGAGTGGAATGAGGAAAGGGAAATAGCGTTCCGATTGTTAAAAAAGAAATTGACCGAGCCTCCTGTGTTAGGTTACCCAGACTACAGCAAACCCTTCCATCTTTATACCGATGCTAGCAAACGAGGCCTGGGAGCTGTGTTGGCTCAGATCCAAGAGGGAAAAGAAAGAGTGATAGCTTATGCAAGCCGCTCCCTGAAAGGGGCTGAGAAAAATGATCAGAATTATAGTTCCTTCAAACTAGAGTTCCTGGCATTAGTGTGGGCAGTGACAGAGAAATTCAAAGACTATCTAGCCGCCACCCCGTTTATTGTATTCACCGACAATAACCCTCTGGCGCATCTAAATACAGCTAAATTGGGGGCCTTGGAGCAGAGATGGGCCTCCCGCCTCGCCAACTATGATTTCTCTGTAAAATACCGTGCTGGACGTACTAATGATAATGCTGATGCTTTATCCAGGCTTCCCACAGAGACAGCTCCTGATGACGGGCGGGATGCTTGGGCAGATGTAGAAATGCCGGCCTTCTATAACAAATTTGCTCAACAGGATCAGGCTCGAGCTACCAATGACAGAGCCACCGCCCCTTCAACCTCCAGTAAGCCCGAGCCCAAAGAGGAAAGATGGGTGAAATTACAGTCTGAAAGTAGAGTGCTGGGTGAGTTGTTTGATTTTATTACTAGTGGCAGAGCCCCTGAGAGAATTAGACGTAAGACTGCAGATCCAGAGCTCACCAAACTGTGGAGACAGCGCCATCAGCTCTTCATACAAAAGGGCCTATTACTACGGAGAAGCCTAGACCCAGTATCCAACGAGAGAGTGCATCAGATTCTCATACCCCGACGAGATGCAGGTATGGTGTTGGAGATGTATCATAATCAATCCGGTCATTTTGGGGTCCAAAAGACTGAGGCTAATATCCGCCAGCGGTTTTATTGGGTGGGCATGAGAGAGGACATTGAGAGATGGTGTCGGGAGTGTATAGCCTGTGCCTTAAAACTAAGTGAGCACCACGACCAGAGGGCACCACTACGACCCATTGTAAGTACCCGTCCTCTTGAACTTGTCGCCATCGATCATGTGAAGTTGGAGCCTAGTCGCTCAGGGTATGCTTATGCCATGACTATTATTGACCACTTCACCAAGTTTGTCATAGCAGTGCCTGTGAGAGACCAGACGGCCAAGACTACAGCCGAACTGTTCTGGAAACACTTCCTCTTGCCCTACGGATGTCCAGAGAAGATCCTCACTGATCAAGGCCCTGCTTTTGAGTCCCATCTGTTCCATGAACTGTGCCGCTTACACAACTGCAAGAAGATCCGGACAACGGCCTACCATCCTCAAGGTAATGGACTGTGTGAAAAAATGAACCAGACCTTGATAGAGATGCTGAGGGCCGTGCCTCCTGAAACCAGAGGGGATTGGCCCAGTCTGTTGCCACAGCTCATGTACACGTACAACCATACCATCCATTATTCCACTGGGTATACCCCTTTTTACTTGATGTTTGGGCGCCAAGGGACATTGCCTGCTGATCACTCCTTGGACATATACGTACCTGATTGCATCAACCCATTACCTAACACCGACTGGGTTTCTGAGCACCAAAGGCGATTGAATATGGCCAAAGCCATTGTTCAGGAACGTATGGATTATGCTAGAGACCGACAGCAGAGAGACTATGATCAAGCAGCCCATGCAGAACCCTTGACAATAGGAGATGTGGTGTGGTTGAAAAACAACCGTCGTACAAGTAAACTGGACAGTAAATGGGAGCAGATTCCCTATGTTGTCATTGCGATCCCAAATGCTGGGACCCACACTTATGAGATTACCCGAGAAGGCAGGGGATCCCAAATTGTGCACAGGAACCGGTTAAAGCTCTGCCTGATGAAAGAACCCAGTGCTGAGAGTTCTGAATCTGAATCACCTGTGTCAGAGTCATCAATACAGCCTGAGGATCCTATGCAGGCTGTCAGTAATCTAATGTATGACACCGAACCCATGCATTGGCTCCTGACACCATGGTTGAATTTGTTGGTGCCCGCTCCGACACCTATGGTGCCTTTACCTCCAGAAGAGCCGGTTCAAAATGCCCCGGATCCAGTCCTCCTTATAGGGGATCCTGTTGTTCCTGTTGTTCCTGACCAGGGTCCCACTGGTGGAGACCCTCCTGTTGCTCGTCTCTCTTCTACCTCGATGCTAAGGGAGGAGGAGACCCCTGTGTTGAGAAGGTCCACCCGGATGAACAGGGGACGTCCGCCAGTCCGTTTAGGGGACTTTGATTATGCTGGTGGTGTCTCTCCCCAGGCAGTTGCTACTGGAAATAGCTTGCTTTATGTTTGTGCGCAAGAATGGACTCCTCCACGTGAACCCTTGCCTGTTATACACCTGCAGGAAACCCCTGTGTAGTTCCCTTATTATACTTTAACCAAGAAAAATGGACTAACCTGGTTCACCTTAAGTCCGCTGTGCAAGGTCGGCGGCCATGTCTAAGAAGCAAGAAGACGCCCCTTTCCCTTGCGTCGTCTGTTCATTAAGTTACAAATGTTATATCTTCTGTGTGAAATAATTATTTACCATATTGATAATGTAATGCTTAATTTATGTACCATTGGATGCCGGTTCAGAAAGTCATGTGTGTGAGTACGAGGCCTTACTCACGTTAAAGTCTGGGGGGGTGCAGTATACGGGTAGGTTACCCGACACTGCTATATTATAATGTGTAGCTCCCTTTAAGAAAGTTAGGCCTGTAGCCGGCAATTCATATTCCAGCCAGCAGAGGGAGCCCCGAAGTTAGTATAAATAGGCTAGGGCCTAACCCAGGAAGGGTAGTAGTTGGAAGTTCCTAGTTCAGAGTGGGTTCTGAGAGATTCAGGCCTCAGGAACTAGTGCAGAAATTGTACCACTGGTGTGGAGGATCATTTCCCACCCAGTTTTCCAGGTCAAGTATACCTGAGGTACTCTAAGTAACAGCCTGTCCACAGGAGAAAAGGGGAACCTCTACAAAACCTTTGCTCAAGGGTTATCACCGTGATTTGGGTGTCTGGACCTTGAGAGTATTGCTTACAGGCAGGAACTAAAGCAGGAGAGGAAGTAAGTGTACCCCTGCAGAGAGAATAGTTGCCTGAAGTGTATTGCTACATCTAGAGTAAGAGGAAAGCCCTGATCCTAGGAGGCCTGCCTTGAAGATAGCTTTTTGCGGCTGCGCTTAATAGCCTGAACCACTGCTATGACTGTTTTGTAACGTGTGGAATATTCTGGAACTGTACTTACTGACTGTTCATCTATCCTCAAGTATCTTCAGTAAAGTTACCCTGTTATTCAAATATAAAGATTCCTCAATTATTCCGCCTGTCACTACACGGTGTGCCACCGTTCAATTGGCACTGGTGTCACGACATTCATCACCTGCCTGTTCCAGTGCTGACCCGTTTGAAGACGACAGTGAGTCCCAGGTTAGTGGGTTACCCTGCACTACAAAGCCCAGCATACCTAAAGCTACACTACTGACCCCCTGGGACACTGCAATATTCTTTTACATTGTGAAGAACTTTGACCCATGATACAGCCATCAGGTGGTACAGGACAGCCAATTGAGACGTTTCAGCACATGGACATACCCCCTACCTTATAAATAAAACCAATCTGGCTGCCATTTTACATTCAGTCTTTTGCCAGTATAGGGAGAGGTTGCTGTGTGGAGCAGGGACAGACTGCTAGGGACACCAAACGCTAGCTATTAGTGCCACAAAGGTTGTTTTAAGACTGGTATGGTATAGGTGTGCTATCTATAGGTGTGACTTACAGAGGGATGTAATATACTTATAATATACTTTCTAACAAAGAAAGTATATAATAGTGCACTTGTATTGTGCAGCAGTTGTGTGCAGTTCTGTTGCAATATTGCAGCTACACAGAGTGACAAATGCTATTGGAACAAATAATTTCTACTGGTGTGATATATACCAGTTGCCCCCCAAAAAAACTGATTGAAGTAG
This sequence comes from Bufo gargarizans, assembly GCF_014858855.1. Lineage (NCBI taxonomy): Eukaryota > Metazoa > Chordata > Amphibia > Anura > Bufonidae > Bufo > Bufo gargarizans. The sequence goes on along the minus strand of NC_058084.1, from coordinate 286,204,439 downwards.
GGGTGTTATATACCAATAATATACTTTCTATATAGTACATGTGTAGTGCAGCATTTGTCTGCAGTTTTGCTGTGTTACCTCAGGTACACATAGTGACAAAGGCTATTGGAAAAAATAATTTCTACTGGTGTGATATACCAGTTGCCCCCCAAAAAAACTTATTGAAGCAGGGGTGTGATATACCAATAATATACATTTAGTATATAGTGCATTTGGGTAGTGCAGCATTTGTTTGCGGTTTTGCTGCGTTACCTCAGGTACACAGAGTGACTGTTAAAGGGGATATTAATTATTGAAGTTTAGGATAATCTCAATAATTAATATTCATAAATAGTCGTGAGTCATCTAGTGATGTCTCCGCCTATTTATTCCTAAAATACAAATACACTGATTACCTTACTCTATAATGAACTGCCTGTGGCTATTGCTGCAGCTCCTAATATAACAATAAGACTACACACTGTGCTTAAATAAACTATAGAATATATATATATATATATACTGTATATATATATATATATATATATATATATATATATAGCAGCACACAGCAATATATATATATATATATATATATATAAACACACTATAACAATACAATAATACATTCCTAACTACGCTAACAGAATCCCAAGTCCTCCCCAGAATCTAACTACAATTATACGCACATAACAGCAGCCCACCCAACCTGGCAATATACTATCCCTACTGAGGGTTAGCACTGCAAGGATCAGAGCAATGCAGTGCAGGGATATGATACTGCAGGAGTTCAGCAGCAGGGGTTAATCAGGTAGTTGTACTTTGGTGGTATAGGGAATGCAGGGGTTAATGCAGATAGGGGTTAATGCATGGGTTCTTTGGTGGTATAGGGTGTAGGAATAAATATTGGGACCAAAGGGTTAAATGCAGGGGTCATTGGTTGTATAAGAACTGCAGGGGTTAATACAGATGGGGGTTAATGCAGGGGTTCGTTGGTGGTATAGGGTGTAGGGAATGAATAAATGCAGGGGTGTTGGTAGTATAGGGTGGAAAAGGGGTTAATTATATCGTTGGTGGTATAGGGATACTTAGCCCAATATGCTTGTTGTCCAGGGGCTTATTCCCGCTTGTATATGCTTGTCTCTCTAGGGCAGTGATGGCTAACCTTGGCACTCCAGCTGTGGTAAAACTACAACTCCCAAGATGCCCCCTTGCTTGGCTGTTCTCAGAACTCCGTAGAAATAAATGGAGCATGCTGGGAGTCGTAGTTTCTCCACAGCTGGAGTGCCAAGGTTAGCCATCGCTGCTCTAGGGGATGATCCTCTCTTGTGTCGGGCTGCTGGCTCGAACTCCTGAGCGCAGTGCCGCCAGACTACTAACATTCAGTCCAACCCTGACAAATGTCACCGTTGTTGGGGTTAAGGTTACAAATAACTTGGTAAAGGAGGGGCCTGTCCCTAGGGAACCTACTCTTCCCAATTCACACAAACAGGTCACATTCCTCCCAACACAGCCAAATTAGATTTAGTGTGTGTACCCATAGAGACTCATGCAACCTGGCATATTTCTCTACACTTCCAAAGACACAGGTAGGTCACAGATTCCTGTGTCAATGGGAAACAACTATAGGATGCAAATGTGTGTCCAGCCATATTGTAGTATGGGCTTTCACACATTTGCACCTAGAGTGTCCATGGGTACACAATTAACCCACATGTAAATAATCAATATATATATACACAATACTATAAGGTTAGAGGATGGCATTTGATTACATCCCAAACCCTCATAGGAAAACCTAATACAATTATAATATATACACATACATCACACTATGGGGTTTCAGAATGGCTTTGGATTTTCATCCTGAACCCTCATAGGAAAGAGTAGGTCCGTGCGATCTCTGGCTTCAGGACTTTGTTGGAGCTATGCCCTGAGCCTGCTACGATTAACTTTGTGAAGTTCTGTCTGGTTCTGGTTTAGTTGGTCCACAAGTCTCTTGACCCTCCTGTAAATTAGACACAGCATGTACATGACGATTACCAGAACCAAAAGAACTATCACTATCAATAGGTTGAAGAAGGATGTTGCCTTTGGACTGTAGCCGAACAGACTTTCCCACCAGGAAACCTTGGAGTCCTTGTCTAAGGTGGTGGCGATCACAGTTATTTTGTTCTTGTCATGCAACAGTTGAATGGTGGCCTGTTTCTCTGTCTCTCGAAGATTCTGAAGTATTTTGTCCTATTGGCTGAATTCTAGCAGGAGATGTTTGAGTTCTATACCAGAGCCAAGAGGAATCTTCTGGAGTCTCACTGGAACATCAGGGCAGATGTCGAGTCTCTTCTTCGGGGTGATTGGTGTCCTTCCTTGCTGCTCTGCAACGTCTAAACCTAGGATGGGACTAAGGGTACAATACGCTCCGGGGAGGAGTTCTTCTCTCTCGGTGCAATTAGTCCCATACATTGCATAAGACATATTTTGCCTTTGGTATCAACACCAATACCTCTGTCCCAAGTATTTCAGAGGGGAGGAGGGTATTGGGCTGGCCTTCCTCTCACAGGACCCCTCGGTGCTCTAACACTGGTGTCTAAGCACCCTATCCTGACTACCTTGACAGAGGATAGCATCCTCTTTCCTCCAACATCCCTCTGTGTCTAACAGATAAGGATGGCCTCCCTTATAGGTTAGAACACGCGAGGGGAGCTGTGGATGAAGTACTGTCCGGTTATTTATAAAAATTCCTAGGTTAATGTCACTATATCCCTGTCTAAGATGGACAGATACAGGTGTCAATGACGAAGCAGTGGTTCTGACGAAGTGAGATTCTGATATTTGTGCCACTGGATCACCCACCAATTAGTGTGATTGGCTGCGAAAGGGGAGATCAGGGGACTTACCCATTGATGGAGGTTGAATGGGAAGTGGCCGCTGTACAAGGAAGATACAATATGTTTAAGGTTGTCCGAGAGTTCACTTTGGACCTGCGTAAACGCCAGAGAAAGCTGAGCTTTACCCTGTTCCTCTGAGAGACCCACAACTAACCTTCTAAACTTTTCTCGTAGAGCAGAAGATAGAGAGGTAGTGGCATCTATGTGTGAATGCTGTAAACCCTCTAGGACAGGCATGGCCAACCTGCGGCTCTCCAGCTGTGGTAAAACTACAACTCCCACCATGCCCTGCTGTAGGCTAATAGCTGTAGGTAGTCTGGGCATGCTGGGAGTTGTAGTTTTGCAACAGCTGGAGAGCCTCAGGTTGGCCATCCCTGCTCTAGGACATGGTTTACATCAAGCTGAGTCTTGAATCCTTCCTCGGCGTGTCGCACAACATCCCCAAGTTTAGTTCTCAGGACTTTCATATCCATAGTGTTCAGGACGCCCACTCCCAAAACACCTCCACCTAATCCCATGGCAACCAGATCTCTCTTCCCCCCGAATTTCCATTTTCAAGGGTCATCTTTTCATACCTCTTGCCCCACCTCTATCCAACCTCTTATCATGTCAATTTGGTTCCTCACAAACTCCGTACATCTGTGGTCTCAATGATCAACTCTGAAGACATCCACAGAAATTCTCCAGGTGAATAGGACGAATTTTGCACCAGTAATGATCTTCCATGGGGATGACAGTTGAGGAGTTATAGGATCTGCCAATTGATGGATAGGGGCGTTGCAAGAGTCTGAATGCAGTTTCACAGGTTGGAGACCTGTTGTTTCATATGGGATCCTCATCACTGTTACACACACTTGTCCTCTACCTCCGAACGGATACCATTGGTCACTGTCTCCAGCCTGTAACACTAGATTTCCTATGGGTTTGGATTTGGACAGATAGACCCACTGTGTAAATGTCCAGCACCCTTCATCTACTGCCTCGCAAAAAGGCAATTTAAACGAACCATCTATATTTAAGTTAATATCCCTGCCACTGGGGTCTTTCCAATCAGAAGACACATATCTACTCTGGTATTCCTCAGTCATAGGGGCACCGTCCATCCATACATCCACAGTAGGGGTATCCACCCCATTGCACATTAAATCCCAACTCCAGGGATTAGAGTCCAACATTACCATCTGAGTATCTTGTTACCAGTGGGCATAGGGGACGAAATAGTATCCAGTCACCTCCTGAACACAATTGTCTCTCATGATGGGTGGAGATCCCTTTAACTGAGCATACCTAGGATCCTTGGCTTCAGTCTGTACCTTTAAAACTGTGGCTCGGTAAAAGCCTTCCAGTTTTACTGGACCACGCATAACTTTAACATCATTATACTGGTTCGTATGTAATATGTGGACACATGTCCCTGAACATAACTGGATTCCCTAGTGATAATCATCTGGGTATCCATCAACATACAATAAGCTTTTAGGGTATCCTTTACCGGAATGGGTCTATCAAAATATGTCCTTACCCTCAACCCATCATGGCTGTCCTTCCTTGCGAAGGTAGCTTTAAGGATATACCAGCCACCATACTCTGCCCCAGTGACATCTTCCGGACTCAGAATCCCTTCCTTGGTACACAACACCATAGTAGTGTCGGCTTCCACTTGCTTGTAAGGGTGCAAGTGGGGGTCCCTAGACACCCATCTTAAAGATTTGATAGGTGTAGGGTCTGAGTCTTAAAAATGTCTGAATTCCTTGAGGCATGAAAGTCATGTTGTATGGCAGACACATTCTCTACAGGGGTAAAATGTTGAATTACATCTTTGGCAAACCCCTTTCTCTGGAAACCATACAGATACCACTGTCCCAGTGTAAAGGAGAAGTTCTTGTATGGTTTCAGGATTTTTCCATCCAAACATTCCACCATTAAAAGACCGGGTTTACTAATTGATATGTTGGTCATACCATTATTAACTCCCAGGCCCTCCCCTGAAGATGCTTAGCCTGCCATCATTATGCTTACCACCAGTGTCACAAGTTGGAGATGTGCCATGTTCAGAGGATCTCTAAATCTTTTCTAGCTAGTTCGAACCTTGGCGAGTCTCCCTCTCGTGATCTGTCAATTCAATGTATATGTAGTGAGTATTCATGGATCCACCATCAACCCACCAAACCCCCCTCACCCAACTCTAAGCATGTACACATTATTAAGTTAGGGAGGCTCAGATGGCATTGGCCAGGTCAATATGGATACACAAAAACTTCCTACGTGACTTTTTCTTGGTCATCGGCCTTTGCACCTTCAGCATTGTGTCACCCATTACTTCAAAGACCTGTTGGGGTCCTTCCCAGTTTGCATCTCAAGGGCCAGCCTGACAGAAGATTTTTACCATCACCGGTTCTCCTACAGAGGGAATCTGTGTTCCCCACTGTAGATACGGTTTGTGCAGCCATATCGCTGCATGAGGCAATTACTCTTTCAGGTTCTGTTGAATCTGTTGGAGAAACATGTCTCTAGCAATGGCATTCTTCATAGGCTCTGACACTAGAGGTTCATTGGGCAGGCATAGGGGCGATCCACAATGCCCGCAGACTGAGGGTGGTAAGGTACATGAAACCTTTGCTTTATGTCTAAAAGACCACAAAGTGCATTCATTTCCTTACCTGTGAAATGGGTTCCTCTGTCTGACTCTATCACTCTGGGGATACCCCATCTTGACAGAACCTGTTCCAAGAGAACACGGGCAGTGGTTGTAGCCGAATCGTTGACCGTGAGGATGGCTTCTACCCATTTAGAGAAGACATCCACTACCACCAGTGCGCAACAACAGTTATGATTTCCTGTTGGTAAAGGTCCAATAAATCAATTTGTATTGCGGACCACGGACCATTTGCAGGAGGAACTCACTGCAACACCAGCTTTAGGGCTGACGCCCTTGGGTTAACCCGAGCAAATATCAGGCACTGTTTTGTAACTTCCTCTACTGTATTGGACATTACTGGCCAGTACAATTTGTCTCTCGGGAGAGACAAGAGTTTATCCCGGCCAAGGTGTCCAAACAGTTGGTGGTTCAATCTCGTCAGCTCTGCATGCAGATGCTGCCGAACCACGGGAAGAGGAAGTTGCTGTGTACAGGTATCGTAGCATAGGATCCCTTGTTGTGTTGACCAGGAATGCTGTGGAGATGTGAGGTGTGTCATTAGAAGAGGATCTTTAGCTTGTTCCTCATCAAATGACACAGGGCCTTTTTTCAGATTGGTACGAACTGCAATCCGGTAAGCTGGTAGCTGCTCAGTGCCTGTTTCCTGAAGGATCCCAGACACTGCTGCTAGTTTGGTCAATTCATCCACTTTATTTTTGCCTAGCGTCAAAGGCTCGTCCCCTTTCTGATGTGCAGGGATTTTAATGATGGCTGCTTCTGCCGTATGTGCCATGCCCCATTCCCATAGTTCCTTCAGGACTGACACATGAGCCATAGGTTTGTTTTGGCTGTCCACAAATCCTCGTCTTTTCCATGTTTCCAGGTGCAGGGTGATAGAAGAAACTACATATAAACTGTTGCTATATATAGTTAATTTCCCTGGGGGTTGAAGAAGCAGGGCTTCCTTGATCGCCTCCAGTTCTGCCCGCTGTGCCAACATGTGACCTGGTAACCTGACGAGACTCTGGGTACCTGTGGTCCCATCCAGCACAGCAAAACCTGTGACATAGGTCCCATCCATGTAGAATCAAGAGCCTTCTGGATGTCTATCGGTCCTGAACATTTGAGGCGCTGGTTGGCCACAGTCATGTTAGGTTCCAGTAAGGTTCAGTAACTGGGACAGAACATACTTGGCTTTGTGGTTTATCTGCAGACTCCGGCCACTGAGATCCATAATCCATCTCCCGAATCTCTGTTGGGAGACTCCAGGGAGTGTATCACGGAGCAAGAGGGCCAATGGAGAGTGTGGAATCTGCAAGGTGAGGGGCCTGAAGTCTACAATATGCTTGGTGATTTTGACAGCATAGTGTATGGCTGCCAGTTCTTTGGCACACTCATCAAACCCTCGTTCAATGGGCGAAAGTAACCAGGAGAAGTATCCCAGCGGTCTAGTATCATACCCTATCTGCTGTAGGAGGACCGCTGAGATAGCCATACAGGCACATATAGGGACGGAGTCTATTTCCCCTTCAGGATGGGGAGTGGCCAGTACAGGGGCAGAGGAGAGGTCCCTTTTCAAAGTAGAAAAGGACTCTTCCTTTGCATCAGACCAACCTTGGATTGAAGGGTCTTCTCCTCAGAGGAGTTCATAGAGGAGTTTCGCTTTGGCAGCAAAATCCTCTATGAACTCCCTCATGAAGTTGGCGACTCCCAGGAATTTTCTCATATCCTGTAGAGTGCCAGACCTAGGTAACGTTACCATGGCTTCCACTCTGGCATACCACAATTCCTTTGGCTCCAAAAGAAATTTGGACCCCAAGGAAAGCCACCTCTGTTCTGGACAAATTTGCCTTGTGGAGACTCAACTTGAGCCTTGACCTGGCCAGGAGTCCCAATAGCTCTTTCAACAGAATCAAGTGTTCTTCTATGGTTTATGTGTGCAAGAGCAAGTCGTCCACGTATTTCAGAAGATAATCTGGCCGTGAAAACACACTCATTACGGCCGCCAATGCCTGGTGAAAATACGTGGGACTACTATGGAACCCCTGGGGGAGTACACTAAACATGTATTTTTTGTCCCCCACAGTTAAGGCAAATTTGTACCTACAGTTTTCGGTGAGTTCAATTGAAAAGACCCCATTGGCAACATCTATGGTCTAGATCAGTGATGGCGAACCTATGGCACGGGTGCCAGAGTCGGCACTCAGAGCCCTCTCTGTGGGCACCTGCGCCTTGGAAAAAGTCTATGGCGTACCAATATGCCTTAGACTTTTCCTGCCATTCATCAGCACAGGACGCACTATGAACAACACAAGCGGCTCACTGAATGTAGGCTATTAAGCTATTATAGCTAAATGATAAAGCACATGGAAGATATACTATATTGGTATTCGGGTTAAATTGCAGTGTTGGCACTTTGCGATAAATAAACGGGTATTTGGTTGCAGTTTGGGCACTCGGTCTCTAAAAGGTTCACCATCACTGGTCTAGATTATGCGACTTTTGCCCCTTATTCTGGCCATGATGTCGGGAGTCTGTGCCACCACTGGAGCTGACATTGAGGTGTATTTGTTAAAGATCCGGAGGTCTATGGTGAGCCTCCATGCATTGGTGTCCTTCTTCTTTACTGGCCAGAGGGCATTGTTGCATTTGGAATTGCCCTCTATGACCACACCCCTAGTTTTCAATTCCTGAACGGAGTCCAAAATTGAATGGGTGGCTTCTGGCAGGAAAGCGGTATTGGTGTTAAGGTGGAGGGTCGGAACCTTGTATGTCCACCTGAACTCCAATCAGTTTGCCACAATCATTTTTGCTCTGGGCCCACAGATCGGGGTACACATACACAATAGGCTCAAGGTCTGGATTATGTGAGACCTTCGGCCATTTGTGTTTGAGTACTTCAGTAGAATTTTCTACTGTTGGCAATGGTGGTCCCAGACACTGGCATTGGATGACAAACACCTTGGATTGTCTGGGACCCTTCCATACAATACCATTTGCCAGATCTAGGATCCACCCATTCTGTGTCATTACGTTGGTTCTATTCATGTTGTCAGAACCGGGGTAATACCACATTGGGATCCTAAGGGTCATGTAACTGGTAATCTAGACAATTACCTCTTTGATTCTGTGGGTCTTCACCCCCCTTGTTGGTGATCAAATCCGATCACTACACACTGAGGGCTGTTGGGATCTAAATCATGTTTGACATTGGTAATGGAGATTTCTGCACCAGGGTGAAGGTTGATTTCAGCATCCTGGTTCTTTATTTTGGCTTTTATGTGGGGTCTCCCTGAAGAATCCAGCATGATGTGACATACTGGTGCCAGATCTTTAGGGACCCCTGATCTTCAATCAATTTCTACCAGACTCCCAGTAGGTACCTGACATACTGCCACTTGTGGGTTCTTGCCTTGGACAATTGGTGTGGATTCCTTGGATTCCACAACCCTTACTGAATGTGATGGGGTATTCACAACAGCCACACGTTTTGGTGTCTGGGCTTGTGAATGTCACAGGTTTTTATCAACATATTCCTCCACTGATTTGGCATAATTAGGTTTCGTCTTGAAACCATTATTATTGTCCGTTCCCTCAGGATTTGTCTGGTTATTACGTGGCCATTGTGGACAATTCCTCTTCATGTGCCCATACTGTAAGCACAGGAACCATTGAATGCCCCCTGTCTTTTCCAATGGCTGGGCTGTGGGGCGAACAGCTGAATTAGCCTTGGTGTGCTGTACCTGTTCATCTTGAGATGTAACATGTACAGGCACACGCTCCCTCACTTTGACAGATTTCCTATTGTGTAGTGTATCCTGTCTACACTGCTCAATAATCATAGCCGCATCCGTGAGGGATGGCTCTTTAGGTGCACTCAGCCAGATTGCAGTGTCAAGGTATGGGTATTTTTCCACAAACATACGTATCATACCCTGTAGAATTCCGATACCTTCATCCTTAGTAACCCTCCTGTACATTGCTTCAAACCGACTACACAGAGACAGAGGTTTGTCAAGTATAGTGGGTCTGGATATCTGGAGTGAAGTCCCAATGGCCTGTTGCCAGTCTCATGAGTATGGAGAGATGTTCCTCCTTATCATAAAACTGTCCATTCATGGGTTGCGTCCTCCCCATTACCTCATACCTTTGGTTTAGGTGTGTAGGTAACCATAGCTTGATTAACTCCATGCGATATTCGGGAGCCATTGAATACTTGTTACAGTGACCCTCGAAGATATCACATGAAGTAAACAGATCTACACTGGGATCGTATTTTGGGATCTCCTTGCAAATCCATAACAGGAAGTTTATCCTTTCCATACTGGAATGGTTAGGATAGAAGTCTTCCTGTCTTTCCGGACGCTTTGGCGGTTTGGAAGTGGTAAATGGCCAACCACTTTCCTCTCCCCAATTGTTGTCCTGATCCTGGAAGCGGCTGCTATACCTGTTATCCCTAAGTGTTTGGGGGAAATGTAGCGTCCGTTCCACCTGTCCCCTTGTGTCTACCGCATCGGATGTTTGATCCGTGGGAGACCTTGGCGCCGTCGCCGCTGTCTCCCTCTGTGCTCTGTGCCCGAAACACAAATCTTTTTCGTGGGCAACATGCTGTTAGCACCAGGCCGAAACAAATTTGAAATGATCTGCTGCAAATCCACTATGGTTTGCGTTTTCGCAGCCAGGTCCTCTCAAAGTTGAACAATCATGGTATCCGTAGATACCGCAATGTTCCTGAACTGATTTATCTCAGTGTACAGTCTGAGCAGCTTTTTGTCCATGTCGGAGTAGAAACTCTCCTTGTCGGAGAGTCTATACTCTAACATGCAAATCTCTCTGCCCCTCTTGACTGTACACTGGGCCTTTTCTTGTAGTTATGTTTGTAATGTGTGTAACTGTTTGATGTTCTCAACACAACAATTGCAGTGAAAGTTTGCTGTGTTGGAAATTTCCTCTGCCCTTTTTGTGATGGTGAGTGTTTCAAGATGTTCTGGCTTGCAAATGGTATCCTCAAAGGTGTAAACCAATTTGGCTAACATTTGGAGCCGTTGATTGTTTTTTATGAAAACACTATTATTAATACAGATTTTATCATGAGCGTATGCCTGGTCCAATAAAGTGGCCATAGCAGCTCAGTGGATTTGTAAGTGGTGGGGATGATGGGGTTAAATGTGCCAGGTTTGCTGAGGTGTTGCAGAGTGGAGAAGTCCATACTCACTTTTTGACGAAATCTTCTTTGGTGCCGTTCTTTGTTGTCCTATGTTGCTGCATATAGGAGGTCCTTCAATATCCAGAATGCCTTCTCCCGACCAGCCAGACGACTTCTATTCAGCTCCAATGATGATGTTTCTCTCTTCAGTGATGTATGTGATGACTTATCTCCAGTGTTCAGTGGGCGTGCAAGGGAATCAGAAAATACTTAAAGATTTAAATTCTCTGCTGTAGATTTTGGTCCGTGCCTAGCTCTGATTGAAAAATTGTGTTCTGTCTGAATTATCAATATACCAATAATATACTTTCTATATAGTGCATTTAGGTAGTGCATCATTTGTTTGCAGTTTTGCTGCGTTACAGCTACATAGAGTGACAAACGCTATTGGAACAAATCATTTCTACTGGTGTGATATACCAGTTTCCCCCCCAAAAAACTGATTGAAGCAGGGGTGTTATATACCAATAATATACTTTCTATATAGTAGATTTAGGTAGTGCAGCATTTGTTTGTGGTTTTGCTGCGTTACCACAGCTACACAGATGTATAAATGCTATTAGAACAAATATTTTCAACTGGTATGATATACCAGTTGAAACTGATTGAGGCAGGGGTGTGATATACCTTCTTCCACAAATACTGCTCTTCTATATGGACTTTTGTCACAGGGTCATTTTGAAAATGACAGGCAGAGGAAGAGGCAGGCCTTTCCGCAGGGGTGATAGGGGTCGGGCAGGTGCACCAGGCCGGGGCCTAAGTGGGAAGTTGGAGAAGGTGCGTGTGATTACGTCAAAGGACTCACCAGACTTGGTTGAGTGGCTCACTCAGCCTTCAGCTTCTGCACCCTCCTCATCCTCTCTATCTGCACTAGTGATGGCCTTGCGTTTCGCCCAGCGGTCAGTTTGTGGTGAACTTTGCTCATTCACGATTCGCCGAACATGCAAACATATGGCGATATTCGCGCCCACCATATTCTTTTACATTGTGAAGAACTTTGACCCATGACACATCCATCAGGTGGTACAGGACAGCCAATTGAAAAGTTTCAGCACATGGACATACCCCCTACCTTATAAATAGACCCGATCTGGCCGCCATTTTACATTCAGTCTTTTGTCAGTGTAGGGAAGGGTTGCTGTGTTGAGCAGGGACAGGCTGTAAGGGACAAAAACGCTACCAAATAGGTCCACAAAAGTCCTTTTAAGGACTGGTATAGGTGTACTATTAATAGGTGTGCAGTACAGAGGGGTGTAATACACTTATAATAAAAAAAGAAAACAAATTCCAGCTCTTCACAATAAAAGGCTTCTTTATGCTTCCGGTTCCGGCGCGCGCATGGACTGCCGCTAATCAGAGGAGCTCCGCTCGTCCGGCCCGTGATTTGTGGAACCGCCGCTTATCGGGGCTAGTTAATATCCCCACAAACCCCCCGAGAACACCAGGGGGCCGCTCATGGAAAAGTTTGTGGTCAGAGGCGGTTCGCAGAAAGAGGTGCAGGCAGTACACCCGACAGGAGAAGATTCGAGAGCCAAGGGCAAGATGGCGCCGGTGAGTGAAAAACGCCACAGGCTCACCCGTTCGGCTTCCCAGTCCACACAGAGGAGTACGGAGGCTTCCGGTTCGGAGGATGAGGATGTGGACTGTGGTCACCTCCTGAAAGGAGATATTACAGCCTCATGCAAAACCATGGCGATAGAAGTGGCAAAACTCTTGGCTCCAGATATTAAAGCCTCCCTGGAGGCCACGGTCGCTGCGGCTCTACAACAACTGCAGAATGAAGTGGAGCAGCATACCTCTCAAATCACAGAGGTACAGCAAAGAGTGGGGGTAGTGGAAGACGAGCTGGAGAGGGCTCAGAACAACATTAGTGATCTCCTGCGGAGTAATCAACTCCTGAAAGAAAAGATTGACGATCTGGAAAATCGCTCCAGGAGGAGCAACTTGCGGTTCATCGGTTTGCCAGAGTCAATCCCTCCGAACCAGCTGGCAGATATATGCGAGGTGGAAATACCGCAGGCACTGGGATTACGGGGCGCCTGTATAGTGGAAAGGGCACACCGGCTGGGACCACCACCACCAGCAGGGGCGCGATCCAATAATGCAAGGCCCAGAGCTACGATAGCGAAATATCTTAACTACGCTGCCAAAGAGGCCATATTGGCAAAATTTAGGCGCAAAGAACAACCCTTGATCATCCGGGGCAACAAGATTCTGCTGTTCAGTGACTACTCCGCGGAGGTGACGAAACGCAGGAGAGAGTTTTCCCAGGTCTGCTCCATGCTGGCTAGGAATAAAACCAAGTTTGCTTTGATATATCCAGCAACCCTGAGGGTTTTTCAGCAAGATGGTTCTGTCGACACCTTCCATTCCCCTGGGGAAGCAAAAGAGGCATTGGAGTGGGATTCCTTGGAATCAGATGCGACCCTGTCAGTTTCCCAAAGGTCCGTGGCCTCGGTCAGAGGAAGAGGGGCTAGATTGAATCCAGGACGATCGACGCCAAGAGCCAAGGGGTCGGAGCACCGGGAGGCAGACCCAGAGTGAACAGAGGCGACCTTGAGTATGGACTTCCATGGATGATGCCTCCTTGAAGGGACACGTGAGACAAAAATGGACTTATGTTCCATTATCGTTGAGTTTGTAGCAACCTGTTGTGTTTAACTATATGGGCTGGAGAGTGTGATATGGTGGGAGAGAGTAAATGAGTCAGTTAGAGTTTTGTAGTGACAACTACTACACTATAAGATGTGCGAAAAAAGTGAAGTCAATACTATGGGTGTTTATGTTGTGGGGTAGGGCACGGGGGAACGGGGGGGGGGAGGGCAGATTCACTAATCTGGGGAAAATGAATGCGAGGATTTTTAGAGGTCACCAAGCGAAATATAATAGAAGTCTAATCAGAATGGTTTCTCCTGCTGAGATCATTAAACTGAGAATCAATTATGAGAGTAGCCACATGGAATGTTAAGGGACTTCGTTCCCCGGCAAAGCGGATGGCAGTATTACGCCATCTCAAGAAACTTAAAATAGACATCGCATTTCTGCAGGAGACCCATTTAGAAGAAGCAGATTTCGTAAGGATGCATCGTTTGTGGGTGGGTCAAGTGGTGGGCTCGCCCTCAACTGGCAAACGGGCGGGAGTGATGATTCTGCTACATAAGCGCCTGAGGTATGATATTTCAGCAATGTCAACAGACAAGCAGGGGAGGTGGATGCGCCTGTGTTTGGATTCACCGGTGGGACAGATAGTACTGTATAACATTTATGCCCCGAATGACTCCCAGGCGGTCTTTTATAGGACACTGGAAAGGGACATCCTGGCGGAAGCATCGCAAATGTTATTGGTGGGGGGGGACTTTAATCGAGTCCATAGCGAGCAGGAGGATAGGAAGAGGACGGTCTCTGGGTCCGCTAGAAAACAGAGCAAAAACCAGACGTTACTCCCATTACTACAGAGTACAGGGCTTCATGACGCATGGCGCCACTACCATCCTGAAGACCGTGAATTTACCCACTACTCATGTTCCCAGGGGTCCTGGTCCAGGATTGACTACCTCTTGACATCGACTAGGTTGTTATCTAGGGTCCAGGCGGTTGTCATTTCTGATTTGTTGATCTCGGATCACGCCCCAGTACTGGTGGAGCTCATGGACACTGTTCCTAGAGGCCACAATTATATATGGAGAATGCCCCAACATTTGTCCAAGGATAAGGAGTGCATAGACAGACTGAAAGGCTGGTGGTGGGAATATGCACAGGACAACGCGGACCATATGATGGATCAGGGATTGTTCTGGGATGCGGCGAAGGCGGTGCTGAGAGGCAGAATAATGTCCTACACGATAGGGATTAAGCGGGATGAGAAGAAAAAATTTGATGAGGCTACGGGACAGGTACGGAGGGCATATACTGCATTCCAGGAAAATCCTACGGACGCAAATAAATTGCTCTGGGTAACAGCTAAACATAACTTTGACTATTGCCAGGAAAGACGTGAAAAATGGGTCGGAGATTACCAAAGGGCTAAGTTTTTCCGCTTGGGTAATAAAGCAGGACGGTTACTGGCCAACTTAACGCGTCCCTTTGCTAAGCAACCAGCGCTGCATCCCCTGAAGGATAAGCTAGGAAAACTACATACCCAACCAAAAGACGTAGTAGAGGTCCTGGGTGAATATTATCAGACGTTGTACACGAGTGACAGCTTTGACCCGTTGGCGGCAAGGGATCTCTTGGATCAGGTAGGTCTCCCGCGACTGTCTGCTGATGTGTTAGAAGCCTTAAATGGTGAAATATGGGAGGAAGAGGTGAGGGCGACCATTAAATCCCTGCCAAATCATAAAGCGCCGGGACCCGACGGGTTCCCTGCGGAATTCTATAAGTCAATGCACCAAGAATTGGTCCAGACGTTGACCAAGATGTTTAACGACATTTTGGGAGGGGGGAGTCTACCTGGCACGGGCAAAATGGCCTATATTAAAATTCTTCCGAAGCCAGGAAGAGACTTAACTCAACCGAGTGCTTATAGACCGATATCCTTAATCAACCAGGACATCAAAGTCCTATCCAAAATTTTGGCCAATAGGTTGGCCATTTGTGTACCTGATCTAATCGGCCCGCACCAGGTAGGATTTATGAAAGGCAGGTCTGCAGTAACCAATGTGCGTAAGGTCCTAGCCGCCCTAAGTACGAAGGGGGAGAGTAAAGAGGGGCCATGTCCAGCGTTGCTGGCAATTGATGCTGAGAAAGCGTTCGACAATGTTAGCTGGCAATGGCTGGACATGGTACTGGATAGGTTTAATATAAGGGGACTTTTTAGGAACTATTTGACAGCGCTGTATGACAATCCTCAGGCGAGGGTGAATATACCTGGCTTCTTATCCAAACCAATTACACTCAGCAAAGGAACGCGCCAGGGATGCCCCTTATCTCCGCTGCTCTTTAACTTGGCAATGGAGCCCCTGGCAAGATGGCTACTGAGATCGGACATCTTTGAAGGGATCAAAATAGGCAGTAGGGAGTTAAAAATAAGTTGCTTTGCAGATGACATCATGCTATACCTGGGAGCTCCCGAGCGACAACTGGGCGGGATACTAGAAGCGCTGGTTGCTTATGGGAAGGTGACGGGGTATAAGATCAATGTGGACAAGAGCCAGCTTCTGTTTTTGGGGCATAGACCCCATCGGGGGAGTGAGGTGGAAAAAGGGGTGGAGATACGAAAGGATTATCTGACTTATTTGGGTATTAAGATAGGACGCACTCCGAGCTCAATATATGCGCTGAATTATCCCCCTCTCTTCTCGAAAATAGAGAGGGAATTGGACAAATGGCAAGATCTGCCCCTGTCTCTATGTGGTAGAGCACATTTGATTAAAATGATAAGCTTTCCGAAGCTGCTTTATCCGCTCCAAACAATCCCACTATTGCTAAAACACACAGACGTCACGAGAATGCAGAGAGCCTTTAACCGCTTCCTCTGGAAAGCTAAGAGACCACGCATTGCCTATGCGAAACTGACAATGTTAAAATATGAAGGGGGGTTGCAGCTTCCACACATACGCCATTATAACCTGGCGTCTTTGTTTAGGCATATACGAGATTGGGTGTGGGGAACAGGCCACTACTCTGCGCTATCATTTGAAAAGGAATTGGCTGGGGGGGAAGATTTAGAAGCCCTACTACATTCCAAGCTAAGAGATATTCCGGCTTCAATTAAAGGGGCGGTTTTATTAAAGGACACCATAATGGCGTGGAAGGCAATCAGAAAGATCTACGGTCTCCCCTATTATGTGTCCCCTAGGCTACCGCTGTGGTCGCTGCCAGCATGGAGAATAGCTTGTTCCAGGTATGGAGAAACAAAAACATTATGAGGCTTGGTGACCTACTACAGAGTGACAGTCTCCTGTGGCTGTCATGGGAGCAGGTGAAAGAAAAGTATGCCCTTCAGGACGCACATTATCTCCCCTATCAGCAAGTCAAAAGCTATTGCAAAGCGCAGGCGAACACATTGGGTGACTGTGACAGGCTGGCATGGTTTGCAGCTTTGCTAGGTAGGGATGGCTCTCCCATGTCCCTATCTGATCTCCACCAAAAGCTCCACAATATCCAGACGATAGGCCTAGTTAAAGGGGCATATAAGCCGTGGGAGAGGGAGCTGTCAGACCAAAACTTGGGAAAGAAAATGAGGGAGGGTCTCGAATTGGTACGGCGGGCAACATACAATGAGCAGTGGAGAGAAACGCAACTAAGACTTATGCACAGGGCGACATATGCCTTTAATTTATCATATCGAGATGCACCTGCCCATTACTTAAGAAAATGTCCTAAATGTGATCTCCCTAAGGCGGGACTGCTGCATGCTATCTGGGAGTGTCCAAAAATACAACCGCTGTGGCAGCAAGCAATAGCAACAATAGAAAGGGTCTGGGGGGAGAAAGTGGGATCGACACCCCAACAATGTGTCTTTCACTATATACCAAAGAATCAGGAGGAAGACTTGGGGGCGGTGGTGAACAAGGGAGGGATACATCTTCTGTTGATGTCAGTGAAAAAGTCGCTATTGCGGCACTGGTTGGGGGCGGAAGTCCCGTCATGGGGCGAAGTGGTAGGGGTGATGAAGAGTGTCCTCTATTTGGAAAGGCTGGAGGTGGAGCAAGACAAAGAACAACTGGTGGGGAAATTCATCAAGAAATGGAAGGTTTTTGTAGAGGAGTTTTTGTCTGCTGGCGAGATAGGGGAGCTGATGGCCCCATTCAAGTTGACCGAATGGTACCTTAAAGCGCAACTTGCACACAGATTGGGGAAGCTGGAGATATAAGGTGTCTTGGGGGACCTACTGACTCATGACGCGAAGAGCATTACGTGGAATGGTATTCAGCGACCGGACTAGTGTTTCTGGGTTGGGTGGGGTTGAGAGGGGGGAGGGGAGTTGAGAGGGGGGAGGAGGATTGGGGTGGGGAGGGGGGAGGGTGGAGTGACTTTATTGGTGGAAAAAATTGAAAAATGAGTGGGGAACTATGTAATGTTACCTGTCTGTAAAATCCGCAGAAAATGTTTTATATCATGTCTGTCAAGCAACTGATGTACGTATTGTATGGTTCCTTCCACTTCAATAAAGAGATGTTTAAAAAAAAAAAAAAAAAAAAAAAAGGCTTCTTTATTCCACTTCTTTAAAAACAGACATCAAAAGCAGAGTAGTATGCTGTGACGCGTTTCGGGCTGTTATATCTTAGCCCTTCATCAAGACAACTAAACAAACTTAAAATCTCCTTTTTATACACAGTGAGGAACAACCCTTCCCATTTGATTGGTCAGCTTCCATGCTCCAGAACAGCATCAGGTGTTCCTGACCTGTTAATTACTAAGGGAAACACCCCAATCAGGTGGGAAGTGATCCACAGTTTCAGAAAAGACAGAAAATACTTCATTTATATTGTAAAGTTAGGTCATGTTTCCTATTCAATCCTCTAGGTATACATGTTCCTAAATTAAACATCCAGTATGTTTCACGACTGTACAATTTTTGCCTGCGGTCTCCTCCTCTAACTGGAGCCGTGACTCTCTCAATTCCTTGCACACAAAACGCAGAGGTATCGCCCTTATGTACTACCGCAAAGTGTGATGTGGCTGCTGAAACATTGCGTGTTGCGATATGTGGGATGTCGCTCAGATGCTTCCGAATTTTTACTTTGAGCTGGTTGATTGTACATCCCACATATTGCAGCATGCAAGCACGGCATGTGATGACATAGATTACATACTCAGTATTGCAATTGATATATTGCCACATTTTATGTATGCTGTTATTCGTTGTAGATACATATATATCTTTACTCACTGACGTGTGTGCAACATATATATTTTTTGCTTCCACATTTGAAGTTTCCTTTAGTACTCAGCCAGACTGGTTCACACCCTGCGTTTTCCATATATAAACTAGGACTGACTTTTTGTCCTACAGTTGGTGCTTTTTTTGCGATGCATCTAATACCTGCCTCCGCGATGTCCCCCCAACCCTCATCAAAACCTATAACTGGGAAATGTCTACGTAAAATGTTGCAGATAAGGGGGTACTCTACACTAAAATTAGTGACAAAAGTCGCAGGATTGCTCGAATTCCAACTGCGGACCTGCGTGTCATTATTTTTTCCTCAATTTTTTTTTTCTTTTCTTTTTGTTCGCATTCTTAGCTCGAGTAAATATAAGTGACTCTCTGTTCACCGAAGTTGCATATTCCTTGGCTTTTCGAATATTTTCTCTCGAATATCCCCTGATCTGCAACCTGGTTGAAATGTCAGATGCCTCCTTCTCAAATAGATCGAAAGATGAGCAATTTCTACGTGCCCTCAACATCTCCCCTTTGGGTATATTCTTGGCCACATGTGGGGGATGGCAGGATGATGCATGAAGCAATGTAATACACTTATAATATACTTTCGAACATAGAAAGCATATTATAGTGCATTTGTATTGTGCAGCAGTGGTGAGCGGTTCTGCAGCGATACTGCAGCTACACAGAGTGACAAAAATAATTATAACTGGTGTGATATACCAGTCGCCTCCCTGATAAACTGATAGAAGATAGAAGAGGGGATGTTATATGCCAATAATATACTTTCTATGTAGTGCATTTGGGTAGTGCAGCATTTGTTTGCGGTTTTGCTGCGTTCCCTCTGCTACACACAGTGGCAAACCGTATGGGAAAAAATTATTATAACTGGTGTGCGCATGCACGTTCGCGAAAATTATATTGCCAATATTTTGCATTAAAAAAATAATGAATGCAGATTGCAAAATTTGAATAATACATATGGTATCTCACTGTCCATGTTGTAGGACTATTTGTGCACTTTTTTAATTATTTTGTAATTATTTCTTTGCTGCAAATATGAGCTGAAAGTTTTTCAGGTTTGCCTGCCATTAAAATTAAGGGAACCCGACGCGAACTTGCGGTTTGCGAACATTTGATCGCATTTGCGCTATCGGGTTCGCGAACCATCCCGGCAGATGTTCGTTTATCACTAATCTGCACCCTCTTCACTCTCTGCTGTGTGCACCTCCAAAGATACTACCACCACCACTACCACCATATCCCCTCCACTCGGGTCAGAGGAATTATTTTCCCATCCATTCCAAGACCTTACCAATGCGCATCCATTCTTGGCATCGAATCAGGAAGAGGAGGTAGCAACGGTCGCCTCCCAGCAGTCTGACGACAGTACCCAGATCAGCCCAAGGAGGGTGGTCCCCGCAGTTGCTTCCTACTCCAAGATCTCTAATGTCAGTGGTGGTGAAGGTGACGATGATAACGTGTCGATGGACGTCTTCACGTGGGTGCCCACAAGAGAAGAAGAGGAGGGGAGTTTAGAGGGAGAGATGGACTGCTAATGTATTTGGAACGAGGCATCCACGCTGCACGGTCACATCTGGCGCTCCCAGGACGCCGGCACATGGCTCCCTAGTGTGGGCTTTTCTTAACGTGTCAGCTGCTGACAATAGTGTTGCCATCTACAGCCTGTGCTGTCAATGCATAAGTTACGTTAAGCCCAACACTCACCTAGGGACTACCGCCTTAAGAAGGCACCTTGCCTCTCATCACTGAGCCCAGTGGGAGTAACACTGTCAGAACCCACAAAGCCACACTCCTGGCACACCACGTCCTGCCTCTTCTCCTTCTACTCTCATTTCTCCTCCACTCAACTTTCCACCGTGCCGTTGTCGCGTTCATCTGGCAAAAGGCAGGCTTCCGTGGTCCAAATGTTTGAGCGAAAAAAGATGACGCCGCCGGATAACCCTATTGCCCAACGGCTGACTGCCATATAAACTGGTGGACTTGGAGGCCTTTAGAAAATTTGTGGCCATTGGCACACCGCAATGGAAGGTCCCCAGAAGGAAATATTTCTCCCAGAAGGGCTTCCCGGAACTATACATCTGACCACAGACACGTGGTCTAGCAAATAGGGTCAGGGAAGGTACATAACTTTTTCTGCCCACTGGGTAAACCTTCTGACAGCTGTCAAGCATGCAACCTGTGGCACCCATATGGATTTGATGTTACCAACACAGATTCTATGCATGTCTGCCTTTTCGTCTTCTGACTCCTCCTTTTCCACTGCTACCGCCTCTTCCGCCGCGCCCCCCAAGCTCCCCAGAACCTATTTAATGTGCCAGATGAGACGTTGCCATGCTGTGCTGTGGCTGTTGTGCCTGGAGGCCAAGAGCCACACCGGTCTTGCACTTCTTTCAGCTTTGCGGTCACAGGTCGATCAGTGGCTAACCCTGCTCAATTTGACAGTTGGTAAAGTGGTGTGCAACAATGATGCCAATCTGCTGAGCAAGATGAAACAGGGCAAAATGACACACATGCCATGCATGGCACACGTCCTGAACTTAGTTGTGCAGCAATTCGCTGCAAAATACCCCGGAGTCCAGGATGTCTTGCGGCAAGCCAGGAAAATCTCTGGCCTTTTTTGAAGATCTTACACGGCCATGGCCCATCAGATCTTACACCACCTGCCCGTCAGATGCCTTATTTGTGACTGTCCAACGCGATGGCGCTCCACCTTGTATATGCTTGATAGGCTGCTACAGCAGAAACATGCATTTAACGACTACCTGTATGAACTCTGTGGCAGGACAGGTTCTGAAGAGCTTGGTTTTTTTTCACTGCACCAGTGGCTGCTCATGCGCGACACATGCAGACTTCTGTGGGCATTTTATGAGATCACCAAATTGGTCAGTCGCAGCCAGGGTGCCATTAGTGACATCGTACCTTACGCCTTCTTTCTGGAGCGTGCATTATGTTGCGTCATTGATCAAGCCGTCGAGGAACAGGAGTAGGAAGATGAGGAAGTCGCAATGCTGGATGAAATCCGAAGGGGGCTACTCAATCTGGGAAAAGTCAACAGGAGTCTGAAGAGGAGACAGAGGAGGAGGGTGCCGGGGTGGAGGAGGAGCAAGAAGAGCATGCTTTAAACTTTTCTGGGTTCGCTGATGTTGTCCGTGGCTGGGGTGAGGAGACCGAAGATGGCATTATCCTTGATGATAAGCAGGAGCCAGGCCACTCCACCGCTTCCAGTTTTGTGAAAATGGGGGCCTTCATGCTCCAGTGTTTGAATAGGGATTCCCATATAAAAAAGCTTAAAGGGCAAGGACCAGTACTGGGTGGTAATGTAATTAGACCCCCGGTACAAAAACAAAATGGCGGACATGTTACCAGCGTCACAGAGGGCTGTCAGAATGCAGCACTTCCAGGCCTTGATTTGAGAAATGCTGCATTCTGCTTTTGAGGGCGCTGGGAGAGGAATGTCCACCCACAGAGAAACAGTTGCGGGTACCAATCCAACAGCACATGCAAAAAGAGTGCAGTTTGAAGAGGTGTTGGTCACTTCAGATATGAGATCATTCTTGCAGCCAACCTTTCGACAGCCCCATTCCGGATCCAGCCTTAGGTAACGCCTAGACCGTCAGGTGTCCAACTACATCGGGTTAACGGCCGATGCGGAGGCTCTGAGAAGCGAGGAACCCCTGAACTCTTGGCTTGCCCCTCGTCCAGTGTCCTGTCCCAAATGACGTTCAGCGCAACAGGGGGGATTGTGACCGATAAGCGCACTCGCCTAGCGACAGTGTGGACTACCTCATATTTCTAAAAATGAATGAGGCATGGATCTCAGAGGAATTGAACACATGTGACGAGTACAACCACGTTTAATTGAATTTCCTCATGACACAAATATACCACAAATATCCACCACCACCCAGAACAAATAATGGTCCCTGTCTTAGGTAAATACAGCGGCATAAAAGGCCTTTTCTGTCCGTTGAATGCCTAATGTTTTGGGCCTCGGTGGAATTCAACACCTGTGATGACCACGTGTTTCTACTATTATCATTTGGAGTTTTTTTAAGAGGGGGGATTTCATTAGCCATGTTTTTAATTACATTTTATATTTTTAGTTCTTTTAAACATATATACTTGACCTGCATTTGTACTGGCCTTCAGTAAAATTGATATCCATTAACCGTCTAATAGACCTCCAGCCACATACTTGTTCTTTTATGTACGCTGAATGCATGCTTTTTTGCCGCCTGTAGTCCACTGGCCTGCTGTAAAATTGATATCCAATGACTGTGCAATTTACCTCCAGCCACATACTAACTTGATTTTTTATGTATGCTGAATACATAATTTTTGGGGCCTGTAGTCCACTGGCCTGCTGTAAAATTGATATCCAATGACCGTGCAATTTACTTCCAGCCAGATACTTACTTGTTATTTTCTGTACACTGAATGCATACAGTGGGGCAAAAAAGTTTTTAGTCAGCCACCAATTGTGCAAGTTCTCCCACTTAAAAAGATGAGAGAGGCCTGTTCTTTTCATCATAGGTACACTTCAACTATGAGAGATAGAATGGGGGGGAAGTATACAAGAAATCACATTGTAGGATTTCTAATGAATTAATTGAGAAATTCCTTGGTAAAATAATTATTTGGTCACCTACAAACAAGCAATATTTCTGGCTCTCACAGACCTGTAACTTCTTCTTTAAGAGGCTCATCTGTCCTCTACTCGTTACCGGTAGAGTTGAGCGAACACCTGGATGTTCGGGTTCGAGAAGTTCGGCCGAACTCCCCGAAAATGTTCGGGTTCGGGATCCGAACCCGATCCGAACTTCGTCCCGAACTAGAACCCCATTGAAGTCAATGGGGACCCAAACTTTTCGGCACTAAAACGGCTGTAAAACAGCCCAGGAAAGGGCTAGAGGGCTGCAAAAGGCAGCAACATGTAGGTAAATCCCCTGCAAAAAAATGTGGATAGGGAAATGAATAAAAAAAAAATGAATAAAAATTAACCAAAATCAATTGGAGAGAGGTCCCATAGCAGAGAATCTGGCTTCCCGTCACCCACCACTGGAACAGTCCATTCTCAGATATTTAGGCCCCGGCACCCAGGCAGAGGAGAGAGGTCCCGTAACAGACAATCTGGCTTCATGTCAGCAGAGAATCAGTCTTCATGTCATAGCAGAGAATCAGGCTTCACGTCACCCACCACTGCAACAGTCCATTTTCATAAATTTAGGCCCAGCACCCAGGCAGAGGAGAGAGGTCCTGTAACAGACAATCTGGCTTCATGTCAGCAGAGAATTAGTCTGCATGTCATAGCAGAGAATCAGGCTTCACGTCAGCCACCAATGCAACAGTCCATTGTCAGATATTTAGGCCCAGCAAACAGGCAGAGGAGAGAGGTCCCGTAACAGAGGATCTGGCTTCATGTCAGCAGAGAATCAGTCTTCATATCATAGCAGAGAATCAGGCTTCACGTCACCCACCACTGCAACAGTCCATTTTCATAAATTTAGGCCCAGCACCCAGGCAGAGGAGAGAGGTCCCGTAACAGACAATCTGGCTTAATGTCAGCAGAGAATCAGTCTTCATGTCATAGCAGAGAATCAGGCTTCACGTCACCCACCACTGTAAGAGTCCATTTTCATAAATTTAGGCCCAGCACCCAGGCAGAGGAGAGAGGTCCCGTAACAGACAATCTGGCTTCATGTCAGCAGAGAATTAGTCTGCATGTCATAGCAGAGAATCAGGCTTCACGTCAGCCACCAATGCAACAGTCCATTGTCAGATATTTAGGCCCAGCACCCAGGCAGAGGAGAGAGGTCCCGTAACAGAGGATCTGGCTTCATTTCAGCAGAGAATCAGTCTTCATATCATAGCAGAGAATCAGGCTTCACGTCAGCCACCACTGCAACAGTCCATTGTCATAAATTTAGGCCCAGCACCCAGGCAGAGGAGAGAGGTCCCGTAACAGACAATCTGGCTTCATGTCAGCAGAGAATCAGTCTTCATGTAAAAGCAGAGAATCAGTCTTCATGTAATAGCAGAGAATCAGTCTTCATGTCAGCAGAGAATCAGGCTTCACGTCACCCACCACTGTAAGAGTCCATTTTCATAAATTTAGGCCCAGCACCCAGGCAGAGGAGAGAGGTCCCGTAACAGACAATCTGGCTTCATGTCAGCAGAGAATCAGTCTTCATGTCATAGCAGAGAATCAGGCTTCACGTCACCCACCACTGCAACAGTCCATTTTCATAAATTTAGGCCCAGCACCCAGGCAGAGGAGAGAGGTCCCATAACAGAGGATCTGGCTTAATTGTCAGCAGAGAATCAGTCTTCATGTCATAGCAGAGAATCAGGCTCCACGTCACCCACCACTGCAACAGTCCATTTTCATAAATTTAGGCCCAGCACCCAGGCAGAGGAGAGAGGTCCCGTAACAGACAATCTGGCTTCATGTCAGCAGAGAATTAGTCTGCATGTCATAGCAGAGAATCAGGCTTCACGTCAGCCACCAATGCAACAGTCCATTGTCAGATATTTAGGCCCAGCAAACAGGCAGAGGAGAGAGGTCCCGTAACAGACAATCTGGCTTCATGTCAGCAGAGAATCAGTCTTCATGTCATAGCAGAGAATCAGGCTTCACGTCACCCACCACTGTAAGAGTCCATTTTCATAAATTTAGGCCCAGCACCCAGGCAGAGGAGAGAGGTCCCGTAACAGACAATCTGGCTTCATGTCAGCAGAGAATTAGTCTGCATGTCATAGCAGAGAATCAGGCTTCACGTCAGCCACCAATGCAACAGTCCATTGTCAGATATTTAGGCCCAGCACCCAGGCAGAGGAGAGAGGTCCCGTAACAGAGGATCTGGCTTCATGTCAGCAGAGAATCAGTCTTCATATCATAGCAGAGAATCAGGCTTCACGTCAGCCACCACTGCAACAGTCCATTGTCATAAATTTAGGCCCAGCACCCAGGCAGAGGAGAGAGGTCCCGTAACAGACAATCTGGCTTCATGTCAGCAGAGAATCAGTCTTCATGTAATAGCAGAGAATCAGTCTTCATGTAATAGCAGAGAATCAGTCTTCATGTCAGCAGAGAATTAGGCTTCACGTCACCCACCACTGTAAGAGTCCATTTTCATAAATTTAGGCCCAGCACCCAGGCAGAGGAGAGAGGTCCCGTAACAGACAATCTGGCTTCATGTCAGCAGAGAATTAGTCTGCATGTCATAGCAGAGAATCAGGCTTCACGTCAGCCACCAATGCAACAGTCCATTGTCAGATATTTAGGCCCAGCACCCAGGCAGAGGAGAGAGGTCCCGTAACAGAGGATCTGGCTTCATGTCAGCAGAGAATCAGTCTTCATATCATAGCAGAGAATCAGGCTTCACGTCAGCCACCACTGCAACAGTCCATTGTCATAAATTTAGGCCCAGCACCCAGGCAGAGGAGAGAGGTCCCGTAACAGACAATCTGGCTTCATGTCAGCAGAGAATCAGTCTTCATGTAATAGCAGAGAATCAGTCTTCATGTAATAGCAGAGAATCAGTCTTCATGTCAGCAGAGAATTAGGCTTCACGTCACCCACCACTGTAAGAGTCCATTTTCATAAATTTAGGCCCAGCACCCAGGCAGAGGAGAGAGGTCCCGTAACAGACAATCTGGCTTCATGTCAGCAGAGAATCAGTCTTCATGTCATAGCAGAGAATCAGGCTTCACGTCACCCACCACTGCAACAGTCCATTTTCATAAATTTAGGCCCAGCACCCAGGCAGAGGAGAGAGGTCCCATAATAGAGGATCTGGCTTAATTGTCAACAGAGAATCAGTCTTCATGTCATAGCAGAGAATCAGGCTCCACGTCACCCACCACTGCAACAGTCCATTTTCATAAATTTAGGCCCAGCACCCAGGCAGAGGAGAGAGGTCCCGTAACAGACAATCTGGCTTCATGTCAGCAGAGAATTAGTCTGCATGTCATAGCAGAGAATCAGGCTTCACGTCAGCCACCAATGCAACAGTCCATTGTCAGATATTTAGGCCCAGCACCCAGGCAGAGGAGAGAGGTCCCGCAACAGAGGATCTGGCTTCATGTCAGCAGAGAATCAGTCTTCATATCATAGCAGAGAATCAGGCTTCACGTCACCCACCACTGCAACAGTCCATTTTCATAAATTTAGGCCCAGCACCCAGGCAGAGGAGAGAGGTCCCGTAACAGACAATCTGGCTTCATGTCAGCAGAGAATCAGTCTTCATGTCATAGCAGAGAATCAGGCTTCACGTCACCCACCACTGTAAGAGTCCATTTTCATAAATTTAGGCCCAGCACCCAGGCAGAGGAGAGAGGTCCCGTAACAGACAATCTGGCTTCATGTCAGCAGAGAATCAGTCTTCATGTCATAGCAGAGAATCAGGCTTCACGTCACCTACCACTGTAAGAGTCCATTTTCATAAATTTAGGCCCAGCACCCAGGCAGAGGAGAGAGGTCCCGTAACAGACAATCTGGCTTCATGTCAGCAGAGAATCAGTCTTCATGTCATAGCAGAGAATCAGGCTTCACGTCACCCACCACTGCAACAGTCCATTTTCATAAATTTAGGCCCAGCACCCAGGCAGAGGAGAGAGGTCCCGTAACAGAGGATCTGGCTTCATGTCAGCAGAGAATCAGTCTTCATATCATAGCAGAGAATCAGGCTTCACGTCTGCCACCACTGCAACAGTCCATTGTCATAAATTTAGGCCCAGCACCCAGGCAGAGGAGAGAGGTCCCGTAACAGACAATCTGGCTTCATGTCAGCAGAGAATCAGTCTTCATGTCATAGCAGAGAATCAGGCTTCACGTCACCCACCACTGCAACAGTCCATTTTCATAAATTTAGGCCCAGCACCCAGGCAGAGGAGAGAGGTCCCGTAACAGACAATCTGGCTTCATGTCAGCAGAGAATCAGTCTTCATGTCATAGCAGAGAATCAGGCTTCACGTCACCCACCACTGCAACAGTCCATTTTCATAAATTTAGGCCCAGCACCCAGGCAGAGGAGAGAGGTCCCGTAACAGACAATCTGGCTTCATGTCAGCAGAGAATTAGTCTGCATGTCATAGCAGAGAATCAGGCTTCAAGTCAGCCACCAATGCAACAGTCCATTGTCAGATATTTAGGCCCAGCACCCAGGCAGAGGAGAGAGGTCCCGTAACAGAGGATCTGGCTTCATGTCAGCAGAGAATCAGTCTTCATATCATAGCAGAGAATCAGGCTTCACGTCACCCACCACTGCAACAGTCCATTTTCATAAATTTAGGCCCAGCACCCAGGCAGAGGAGAGAGGTCCCGTAACAGACAATCTGGCTTCATGTCAGCAGAGAATCAGTCTTCATGTCATAGCAGAGAATCAGGCTTCACGTCACCCACCACTGTAAGAGTCCATTTTCATAAATTTAGGCCCAGCACCCAGGTAGAGGAGAGAGGTCCCGTAACAGACAATCAGTCTTCATGTCATAGCAGAGAATCAGGCTTCACGTCACCCAACATTGGAACAGTCCATTGGCATATATTTAGGCCCTGGCACCCAGACAGAGGAGAGGTTCATTCAACTTTGGGTAGCCTCGCAATATAATGGTAAAATGAAAATAAAAATAGGATTGAATGAGGAAGTGCCCTGGAGTCCAATAATATATGGTTAAGGGGAGGTAGTTAATGTCTAATCTGGACAAGGGACGGACAGGTCCTGTGGGATCCATGCCTGGTTCATTTTTATAGCACGTCAGCTTGTCCACATTGGCTGTAGACAGGCGGGAGAGATTTCGCCCATTATCACACACCACCAGGCCGGGCTTGAGGCTCACCGGCAGCAACCACTCGTCGGTCTGTTGTTCTATACCCCGCCACAACTCCTGTGCGGTGTGGGGCCTGTCCCCCAAACATATGAGTTTCAGAATGGCCTGCTGACGTTTACCCCGGGCTGTGCTGAAGTTGGTGGTGAAGGTGTGTGGCTGACTGGATGAGCAGGTGGAAGAAGAGGAGGAGGAAGCCGAGAAGGAGGAGGTGGCAACAGGAGGCAAAGAATGTTGCCCTGCGATCCTTGGCGGCGGAAGGACGTGCGCCAAACAGCTCTCCGCCTGGGGCCCAGCTGCCACTACATTTACCCAGTGTGCAGTTAGGGAGATATAGCGTCACTGGCCGTGCTTACTGGTCCACGTATCTGTGGTTAGGTGGACCTTGCTACAGATGGAGTTGCGCAGTGCACACTTGATTTTATCGGATACTTGGTTGTGCAGGGAAGGCACGGCTCTCTTGTAGAAGTAGTGGCGGCTGTGAACAACATACTGTGGGACAGCAAGCGACATGAGCTGTTTGAAGCTGTCTGTGTCCACCAGCCTAAATGACAGCATTTCATAGGCCAGTAGTTTAGAAATGCTGGCATTCAGGGCCAGGGATCGAGGGTGGCTAGGTGGGAATTTACGCTTTGTCTCAAATGTTTGTGAGATGGAGAGCTGAACGCTGCCGTGTGACATAGTTGAGACGCTTGGTGACGGAGGTGGTGGTGGTGTTGGTGGTACATCCCCTGTTTGCTGGGCGGCAGGTGCCAACGTTCCTCCAGAGGCGGAGGAAGAGGCCGAGGCGGCAGCAGCAGAAGAGGCCGAGGCGGCAGCAGCAGAAGAGGTAGCAGGGGGAGCCTGAGTGACTTCCTTGGTTTTAAGGTGTTTACTCCACTGCAGTTCATGCTTTGCATGCAGGTGCCTGGTCATGCAGGTTGTGCTCAGGTTCAGAACGTTAATGCCTCGCTTCAGGCTCTGATGGCACAGCGTGCAAACCACTCGGGTCTTGTCGTCAGCACATTGTTTGAAGAAGTGCCATGCCAGGGAACTCCTTGAAGCTGCCTTTGGGGTGCTCGGTCCCAGATGGCGGCGGTCAGTAGCAGGCGGAGTCTCTTGGCTGCGGGTGTTCTGCTTTTGCCCACTGCTCCCTCTTTTGCTACGCTGTTGGCTCGGTCTCACCACTGCCTCTTCCTCCAAACTGTGAAAGTCAGTGGCACGACCTTCATTCCATGTGGGGTCTAGGACCTCATCGTCCCATGCATCGTCTTCCACCCAGTCTTGATCCCTGACCTCCTGTTCAGTCTGCACACTGCAGAAAGACGCAGCAGTTGGCACCTGTGTTTCGTCATCATCAGAGACATGCTGAGGTGGTATTCCCATGTCCTCATCATCAGGAAACATAAGTGGTTGTGCGTCAGTGCAGTCTATGTCTTCCACCGCTGGGGAAGGGCTAGGTGGATGCCCTTGGGAAACCCTGCCAGCAGAGTCTTCAAACAGCATAAGAGACTGCTGCATAACTTGAGGCTCAGACAGTTTCCCTGATATGCATGGGGGTGATGTGACAGACTGATGGGGTTGGTTTTCAGGCGCCATCTGTGCGCTTTCTGCAGAAGACTGGGTGGGAGATAATGTGAACGTGCTGGATCCACTGTCGGCCACCCAATTGACTAATGCCTGTACCTGCTCAGGCCTTACCATCCTTAGAACGGCATTGGGCCCCACCATATATCGCTGTAAATTCTGGCGGCTACTGGGACCTGAGGTAGTTGGTACACTAGGACGTGTGGATGTGGCAGAACGGCCACGTCCTCTCCCAGCACCAGAGGGTCCACTAACACCACTTCGACCATGTCCACGTCCCTTACTAGATGTTTTCCTCATTGTTATGGTTCACCACAACAACAAAAAAATTATTTGGCCCAATGTATTGTATTCAAATTCAGCGGGATATAAATTTGAGGCCTAGTATTTAGGCGCTGGGTGACCGGTATGGATTTACTAACAGAATTAGACTTGGAAATGCACAGTAGCGTGTGTGTGAAGTTATTCTGAATGACCCTATGTGCACCTTGAATATTATATACCCTTTTAGGGATAGATTTCAAATAGCTCTGATATAGCAGAAACCACTAAATTATGAAATTGCTAAATTGGGAATTATATTTCAACCCAGAACAAAAAATGTGCTTTGGCGGACACTAAATAACTTGCCCATCCACAACAGGACAGCAGTAACGACAGATTTAGCGGGATATAAATTTGAGGCCTAGTATTTAGGCGCTGGGTGACCGGTATGGATTTAGTGACAGAATTAGACTTGGAAATGCACAGTAGCGTGTGTGTGAAGTTATTCTGAATGACCCTATGTGCACCTTGAATATTATATACCCTTTTAGGGATAGATTTCAAATAGCTCTGATATAGCAGAAACAACTAAATTATGAAATTGCTAAATTGGGAATTGTATTTCAACCCAGAACAAAAAATGTGCTTTGACGGACACTAAATAACTTGCCCATCCACAACAGGACAGCGGTAACGACAGATTTAGCGGGATATAAATTTGAGGCCTATTATTTAGGCGCTGGGCGACCGGTATGGATTTAGTGACAGAATTAGACTTGGAAATGCACAGTAGCGTGTGTGTGAAGTTATTCTGAATGACCCTATGTGCACCTTGAATATTATATACCCTTTTAGGGATAGATTTCAAATAGCTCTGATATAGCAGAAACCACTAAATTATGAAATTGCTAAATTGGGAATTGTATTTCAACCCTGAACAAAAAATGTGCTTTAACGGACACTAAATAACTTGCCCAGCCACAACAGTACAGCGGTAACGACAGATTTAGCGGGATATAAATTTGAGGCCTAGTATTTAGGTGCTGGGTGACCGGTATGGATTTACTAACAGAATTAGACTTGGAAATGCACAGTAGCGTGTGTGTGAAGTTATTCTGAATGACCCTATGTGCACCTTGAATATTATATACCCTTTTAGGGATAGATTTCAAATAGCTCTGATATAGCAGAAACCACTAAATTATGAAATTGCTAAATTGGGATTTGTATTTCAACCCTGAACAAAAAATGTGCTTTGACGGACACTAAATAACTTGCCCATCCACAACAGGACAGCGGTAACGACAGATTTAGCGGGATATAAATTTGAGGCCTAGTATTTAGGTGCTGGGTGACCGGTATGGATTTGATTTAGTGACAGAATTAGACTTGGAAATGCACAGTAGCGTGTGTGTGAAGTTATTCTGAATGACCCTATGTGCACCTTGAATATTATATACCCTTTTAGGGATAGATTTCAAATAGCTCTGATATAGCAGAAACCACTAAATTATGAAATTGCTAAATTGGGAATTGTATTTCAACCCAGAACAAAAAATGTGCTTTGACGGACACTAAATAACTTGCCCATCCACAACAGTACAGCGGTAACGACAGATTTAGCGGGATATAAATTTGAGGCCTAGTATTTAGGCGCTGGGTGACCGGTATGGATTTAGTGACAGAATTAGACTTGAAAATGCACAGTAGCGTGTGTGTGAAGTTATTCTGAATGACCCTAGGTGCACCTTGAATATTATATACCCTTTTAGGGATAGATTTCAAATAGCTCTGATATAGCAGAAACCACTAAATTATGAAATTGCTAAATTGGGAATTGTATTTCAACCCTGAACAAAAAATGTGCTTTAACGGACACTAAATAACTTGCCCAGCCACAACAGTACAGCGGTAACGACAGATTTAGCGGGATATAAATTTGAGGCCTAGTATTTAGGCGCTGGGTGACCGGTATGGATTAACTAACAGAATTAGACTTGGAAATGCACAGTAGCGTGTGTGTGAAGTTATTCTGAATGACCCTATGTGCACCTTGAATATTATATACCCTTTTAGGGATAGATTTCAAATAGCTCTGATATAGCAGAAACCACTAAATTATGAAATTGCTAAATTGGGAATTGTATTTCAACCCTGAACAAAAAATGTGCTTTGACGGACACTAAATAACTTGCCCAGCCACAACAGTACAGCGGTAACGACAGATTTATCGGGATATAAATTTGAGGCCTAGTATTTAGGCGCTGGGTGACCGGTATGGATTTAGTGACAGAATTAGACTGGGATATGGCCAAAAAATAACCACACTATTGCTGGTTAAATGCACTTGGTGTGACAGCTTGACCAACCACACTACTGAGGGTTAAATGCACTTGGTGATGGGCGCAGCTTGCCCCTGATGTAGTATATGGCCAAAAAATGAACAGACTATTGCTGGTTAAATGCACTTGGTGTGACAGCTTGACCAACCACACTACTGAGGGTTAAATGCACTTGGTGACGGGCGCAGCTTGCCCCTGATGTAGTATATGGCCAAAAAATGAACAGACTATTGCTGGTTAAATGCACTTGGTGTGACAGCTTGACCAACCACACTACTGAGGGTTAAATGCACTTGGTGACGGGCGCAGCTTGCCCCTGATGTAGTATATGGCCAAAAAATTAACAGACTATTGCTGGTAAAATGCACTTGGTGTGACAGCTTCACCCTGATGTAGGCTTTAGCCAAAAAACAACCACACCATTGAGGGTTAAATGCACTTGGTGACAGGCGCAGCTTGCCCCTGATGTAGTATATGTACAAAAAATAAACAGACTATTGCTGGTTAAATGCACTTGGTGTGACAGCTTCACCCTGATGTAGGCTTTAGCCAAAAAACAACCACACCATTGAGGGTTAAATGCACTTGGTCACAGCTTGGATGCACTTGGTCGCAGCACCGCACAAGACACAAAATGGCTGCCGATCACCCCAGAAAAAAGTGACTGACAAACGGTCTGGGCAGCCTAAAAACAGTGAGCAATTGAGTATCAGCAGCTCAATGATGCACAGCTGCAGATCGATCGATTAATCAAGTCCTTTGGAGGAGTTAATCTACCTAATCTCGCCCTACTGTCGCAGCCGCAACCTCTCCCTACGCTAATCAGAGCAGAGTGACGGGCGGCGCTATGTGACTCCAGCTTAAATAGAGGCTGGGTCACTTGGTGCTCTGGCCAATCACAGCCATACCAATAGTAGGCATGGCTGTGACGGCCTCTTGGGGCAAGTAGTATGACGCTTGTTGATTGGCTGCTTTGCAGCCTTTCAAAAAGCGCCAAGAAAGCGTCACAAAAGCGCCAAGAAAGCGACGAACACCAAACCCGAACCCGGACTTTTACGAAAATGTCCGGGTTCGGGTCCGTGTCACGGACACCCCAAAATTCGGTACGAACCCGAACTATACAGTTCGAGTTCGCTCATCCCTAGTTACCGGTATTAATGGCACCTGTTTGAACTTGTTATCTGTATAAAAGACACGTGTCCACAACCTCAAACAGTCACACTCCAAACTCCACTATGGCCAAGACCAAAGAGCTGTCGAAGGACACCAGAAACAAAATTGTAGACCTACACCAGGCTGGGAAGACTGAATCTGCAATAGGCAAGCAGCTTGGTGTGAAGAAATCAACTGTGGGAGCAATTATTACAAAATGGAAGACATACAAGACCATTGATAAACTCCCTCGATCTGGGGCTCCACGCAAGATCTCACCCCGTGGGGTCAAAATGATCACAAGAACAGTGAGCAAAAATCCCAGAACCACACGGGGGACCTAGTGAATGACCTGCAGAGAGCTAGGACCAAAGTGACAAAGGCTATCATCAGTAACACACTATGCCGCTAGGGAATTAAATCCTGCAGTGCCAGATGTGTCCCCCTGCTTAAGCCAGTACATGTCCGGGCCCATCTGAAGTTTGATAGAGAGCATTTGGATGATATATGAGAGGATTAGAAGAATGTCAGATGGTCAGATGAAACCAAAGTAGAATTTTTTGGTAACTCAACGCGTCGTGTTTGGAGGAGAAAGAATGCTGAGTTGCATCCAAAGAACACCATACCTACTGTGAAGCATGGGGGTGGAAACATCATGTTTTGGGGCTGTTTTTCTGCAAAGGGACCAGGACAACTGATCCCGTGTAAAGGAAAGAATGAATGGGGCCATGTATCGTGATATTTTGAGTGAAAACCTCCTTCCATCAGCAAGGACATTGAAGATGAAACGCGCAAGGAAGGAGTGGCTTCATCAGAAGCATTTCAAGGTCCTGGAGTGGCCTAGCTAGTCTCCAGATCTCAACCCCATAGAAAACTTTTGAAGGGAGTTAAAAGTCCGTTTTCGAACAGCGACAGCCCCAAAACATCACTGCTCTAGAGGAGATCTGCATAAAGGAATGGGCCAAAATATCAGCAACAGTGTGAAACCTTGTGATGACTTACAGAAAACATTTGACCTCTGTCATTGCCAACAAAGGGTATATAACAAAGTATTGAGATGAACTTTTGTTATTGAACAAATATTTATTTTCCACCATAATTTGCAAAAAAAAAAATTAAAAAAATCTGACAATGTGATTTTCTGGATTTTTTTTTCTCATTATGTCTCTCATATTTGAGGTATACCTATGATGAAAAAACAGGCCTCTCTCATCTGTTTAAGTGGGAGAACTTGCACAATTGGTAGTTGACTTAATACTTTTTTGCCCCACTGTAATTGTTGCAGTCTCAGAGGAATTCAACAACAGTGATGACTAGTGATGTCCCGAACTATTCGCTGGCGAACAGTTCCCGGCAAATATAGCTTGTTCACGTTCGCCGCAGCGGGTGAACATATGCGATGTTCAGTCCGCCCCCTATTCATCATCATTGAATAAACTTTGATCCTGTACCTCACAGTCAGCAGACACATTCCAGCCAATCAGCAGCAGACCCTCCCTCCCAGACCCTCCCACCTCCTGGACAGCATCCATTTTAGATTCATTCGGAAGCTGCATTCTTAGTGAGAGGAGGGACAGTGTAGCTGCTGCTGATTTAATAGGGAAATCGATAGCTAGGCTAGTGTATTTAGTGTCCACTACAGTCCTGAAAGACTCATCTGATCTCTGCTGTAAGGACACCATTCATATCTGGTGTCACAGTAGCTTGCACGCATAGTACAACTTAACTAATTGAAAAAAAATATGACAGGCAGAGGCAGGCCACCCGCAGGGGCTGTCGTGGTCATGGTGCTGTGATTCCCTTTGGCCCTAGAATAATGCCCAGTGTTCAGAGGCCACGTACCCTGAACTCAAAAAGTTCTGAAGACATAGTTGACTGGCTAACACAGGACACCCAATCTTCTACAGCTTCCGCTCGGAACCTTGACGCACCATCCTCCTCCAGCTTAGCTTCGGGCACCTCTCAAGTTACCACTCCCCCGCCCGCCGCCACCACCAACACTAGCACCACAGCCGCTTCACTTGATCTTTTAGAAGAGTTATTTACACATCAGTTGGAAGAAATGAGTGATGCACAACCATTATTGCAAGAGGATGTAGATAACAGGGATATGTCTCAGTCAGGCAGCATTACACACATGGACGTACGGTGTGATGATGATGATGATGTTGTACACGCTGCTGCTTCCTTTGCTGAGTTGTCAGATACAAGTGATGATGAAGATGTGTCCGTTAGGGATCGACCGATATTGATTTTTTAGGGCCGATACCGATACCGATAATTTGTGAACTTTCAGGCCGATAGCCGATAATTTATACCGATATTCTGGGAATTTTTTTTTTTGAAAAAAAATAAAAAAATTCCCACAAATCTGCTGAAAATTAATGTTTATTGTTATTGTGTAGTTTTTTTTTGTAAATCTTTCTTTTTCATTTATACTTAATATTTTGGTGTTTTATTTTTGTAACTTTTTTTTTTTTTTACTAACTTTTAGTCCCCTTAGGGATTAGAACCCTTGTCCTTTTCACCCTGATAGAGATCTATCAGGGTGAATAGGAGCTCACACTGTTCCTGCTGCTCTGTGCTTTGTGCACACAGCAGCATGGAGCTTATCATGGCAGCCAGGGCTTCAATAGCGTCCTGGCTGCCATGGTAACCAATTGGAGCCCCAGCATTACACTGCTGGGGCTCCGATCGGAGGAGCAGGGGAGAGGGGATCCTGTGGAGGGGCGCACTGCGCCGCCAATGCTTAATACTGGGGGGAGGGGGGGCGCACTGCACTCATTGAAGATTAAAGGGGTTGTCCAAGTTATATTTCTTGATGACCCTGCACCCCCTCCGATCAGCTGTTTGAAGAGGAGACTCGCAGGGTGTCAGCGCTGCCTCCTCTTCACTGTTTACCTTCTAGCCGTTGCATCTGCAGTGGTGAGCAGGTGTAATTACACCCAAGCCTTCCTATTGAAATGAATGGGAAGGCCTGCTCACCACTGCAGATGCAACGGCTAGAAGGTAAACAGTGAAGAGGAGGCAGCGCTGACACCGTGCGAGTCTCCTCTTCAAACAGCTGATCGGAGGGGGTGCCGGGTGTCGGACCCCCTCCGATCTGATATTGATGACCTATCCTGGGGATAGGTCATCAATAAATATAACTTGGACAACCCCTCTCTCATTTATTCATATACAGGAGGCGGGAGCTGCAGGATCACATAGCCGGCTCCCGACCTCTATGAGCGGTAGCTGCGATCCGCGGCACATGAGGAGTTAACTACTGCAGATCGCAGCTACCGCTCATAGAGGCCGGGAGCCGGCTATGTGATTCTGCAGCTCCCGCCTCCTGTATATGAATAAATGAGAGATTAAGCTTCATTGGTGGCGCAGTGGCCATAGCTCCTCCCCTCCTCCTGTCCCCTGTCCTTACATTGGTGGCAGCAGCACAGGGGGAGGAGACACTGCTCCTTCTCCCCTGTGCTGCTAAGGGGAACACGGAGAGCGCTGTCAGCAGCGCGATCTGTGTTCCCCATACACTATCGGAATATCGGCAAAATAGATGCCGATACCGATAGTGTTCAAAATCCTGAATATCGGCCGATAATATCGGTAAATCCTAGTGTCCGTGGATGTCACGTGGGTGCCCGCTCGTAGAGAAGAAAAACAGGGGGAAAGTTCAGATGGGGAGACAGAGAGAAGGAGGAGACAAGTTGGAAGCAGGGGGAGGTTGTCGCAAGGAGCTAGTGGCACAGTCAGACAGCATGTATCGGCACCCGGGGTCAGCCAGACAGCACGCCAATAAACACATGCTGTTGCCACTACCAGAATGCCATCATTGCAAAGCTCAGCAGTGTGGCATTTTTTTTTGTGTGTCTGCCTTTGATAACAGTAATGCTATTTGCAACCTGTGCCAAAAGAAACTGAGTCATGGGAAGTCCAACACCCACCTAGGTACAACTGCTTTGCGAAGGCACATGATCTCACATCACAAACGCCTATGGAATCAACACATGAGTAAAAGCAGCACACAAACTCAAAGCCACCATCCTCCTCCTGGTCCAGCATCTTCAGCCACGTCAATCACTGCTGTCCTCCTTGCCCCCTCTCAACCAACCGCCACTCTGCCTCTCGCCTTGAGCAGTTCCTGCTCATCTGCCCACAGTCAGGTGTCTGTCAAGGACATGTTTGAGCGTAAGAAGCCAATGTCACAAAGTCACCCCCTTGCCCGGCGTCTGACAGCTGGGTTGTCTGAACTCTTAGCCCGCCAGCTTTTACCATACAAGCTGGTGGAGTCTGAGGCCTTGTCCACAGTGGAAGGTACCCGGCCGAAATCTCTTTGCATGAAAGGCAATCTCCAAAGTGTACTCGATTGTGCAAAAGGAAGTCATGGCATGTCTGGCACACAGTGTTGGAGCAAGGGTCCATCTGACCACTGATACCTGTTCTGCAAAGCACGGTCAGGGCAGGTATATCACCTACATGTGCATTGGGTAAAACTGCTCATGGCTGCCAAGCATGAAATACGTGGCTCTGTAGAGGAGTTGGTGACACTGCCACGACTTGCAGGCAGGCCTGCTGCCACCTCCTCTACTCCTCCTACTCCATCCTTTTCCATAACCTCCTCGGCTGAGTCCTCTTATGCTGCTGCGTCTTGCTCCACATCAACGGCAACCCCCCAGCTCCCCAGGGGCTATTCCACATCCCGGATACGACAGTGTCACGCCATCTTGGGGTTGATTTGCCTGAAAGCAGAGAGTCACACCAGACCAGCACTCCTGTCCGCCCTGAACGCACAGGTGGATCAGTGGCTGACTCCGCACCAACTGGAGATCGGCAAAGTGGTGTGTGAGAATGGAAGCAATTTGTTGGTGGCATTGAATTTGGGCAAGTTGACACATGTGCCGTGCATGGCACATGTGTGTAATCTGATCGTACAACGCTTTGTGCATAAGTACCCAGGCTTACAGGACGTCTTCAAGCAGGCCAGGAAGGTGTGTGGCCATTTCAGGCATTCCTACACGGCCATGGCACACTTTTCAGACATTCAGCGCCAAAACAACATGCCAGTGAGGTGCTTGATTTGCGACAGCCCGACACGTTGGAATTCAACACTCCTAATGTTCGACCACCTGCTCCAACAAGAAAAAGCTGTCAACGAGTATTTGTATGACCGGGGTGCTAGGACAGCCTCTACAGAGCTGGGAATTTTTTTGCCACGTTACTGGAGGCTCATGTGCAATGCCTGTAGGCTCATCCGTCCTTTTGAGGAGGTGATAAACCTAGTCAGTAGTACCGAAGGCACCATCAGCGACATCATCCCATTTGTTTTCTTCCTGGAGCGTGCCCTGCGAAGAGTGCTGGATCAGGTCGTTGATGAGCGTGAAGAGGAAGAGGAAGAGTTGTGGTCACCATCATCACCACCAGAAACAGCCTTATCAGCATCGCTTGCTGGAGCTGTGGCAACGCTGGAAGAGGAGTGTGAGAAAGAGGAGTCAGAGGAGGAATGTGGCTTTGAGGAGGAGGAGGAGGAAGGCCAACCACAACAGGCATCCCAGGGTGCTCATTGTCACCTATCTGGTACCCGTGGTGTTGTACGTGGCTGTGGGGAAGAACAGACCTACAGTTACTGAGGACGAGGAACGGGACATGAGTAGCTCTGCATCCAACCTTGTGCAAATGGGGTCTTTCATGCTGTCGTGCCTGTTGAGGGACCCTTGTATAAAAAGGTTGAAGGAGAACGACCTGTACTGGGTGTCCACGCTACTAGACCCCCGGTATAAGCAGAAAGTGCCTGAAATGTTACCGAATTACCGGAAGTCGGAAAGGATGCAGCAGTTCCAAAATAAATTAAAAAGTATGCTTTACACAGCGTATAAGGGTGATATCACAGCACAATGGGAATCTAACAGGGGAAGAGGTGAAAGTAATCCTCCTCCTCCCGCGACCACGCCGGCAAGGACAGAATGCTTTACAGACATGTTGTTGATGGAGGACATGCAGAGCTTTTTAAGTCCTATGCATCGCCACAGCCCTTAGGGGTCCACCCTCAGAGAACGACTCGACCGACAGGTAGTAGACTACCTCGCCTTAACTTCAGATATCGACACTCTGAGGAGTGATGAACCCCTTGACTACTGGGTGTGCAGGCTTGACCTGTGGCCTGAGCTATCCCAATTTGCTATAGAACTTCTGGCCTGCCCCGCATCAAGTGTCCTGTCAGAAAGGACCTTCAGTGCAGCAGGAGGTATTGTCACTGAGAAGGTCAAAAAAGTCTAGATTACCTCACCTTTATTAAGATGAATGAGGCATGGATCCCACTGACAGTGGGGGGTGCATTTGACTAAAAAAAGGCCTGATGAGATGCCTTGGGCTAAAACACTGCTGTATTTAATCTCTGCATGTTGGATGACTTGCGTGACTTCTCCACCACCAACTAGGGTTCAAGCCGTAATGTTTTAGTACACTTTCTGCCTGGAAAACATCAATTTTTCCAGCGGCTGCAACTACCTAGTTTTTCAGGTATGTGTACATGCCTAATTTTTCTGGCCTCTGGTGCTGCACTGTGGCTTCAAAAACCAAACAAAAAAAAGGCACATACATGTGTCAATTCCCCTTCGTGACCATTACCTTGTTGTGGTGAAGGGGCGTATTGCGTATCACAATGAAGCGACCACCTCTATGAGTGTGTTGGCAATGGCAATGTTGGCACACCCCAGATGATAAGGTTGTTGCTTCATTGTGAACAGACCAAAAGCGATCGGCTGGATAATTTTGCATAGAAAAAACATAAATTTTATTTGTGACCATCTAAGGTGAGCATTAAAGCCTACTAGGCCAACAATGGGCCCACACTGCAGAATCATTGTTTTCTGGGTCACTTAACTGTCACTGAACTACCTCAGCACGAGCACAGTTATCACTACACCAAGATTGACGCATAGAGGAATACAATTTATGTCATGAGTGTGTCAACTATTGACAACTCTTTGCGGTTGTCTAAAATCTATTCCATACACGTCCCCTGATAGGGGACGTAACAGGGATTAAACTGATAGGAATAGTACCACTTAACACACCTTATAATAATAATAATACTAGTGAATGTAACAGGGAATAAACTGATTAAAGCATCTTTTTCCATCTCCCGGTTCCTAAAATTCCTATTATAATAATAATAATAATACTAGTGGACGTAACAGGGATTAAACGGATAGGAATAGTACTACTTAACACACCACTCATATCTGGTGGCACAGTATATTGCACACACAGTGCCCCAAATTGGAAGTACTAGGACCAACCAAGCATCTTTTTCCATCTCCCGATTCCTAAAATCTATTCCATACACATCCCCTGATAGGGGACATAACAGGGATTAAACTGATAGGAATAGTACTACTTAACACACCTTATAATAACGCAGAGAGAGGCAGCTCAGAGAGAGGAGTCTGAAGAAGAGGAGTCAGAGAAGGAAGGTGACTTTGAGGAGGTGGAAGACCAAAGACAGCAGGCGTCCCAGGGGGCTTGTTGTCACCTTTCGGGGACCCTTACTGTTGTACGTGGCTGGGTGGAGGAAGAGACCTTCAATGACATCAGTGAGGGCAAGGAACGGGACATGGCTAGCTTGGTATCCAACTTGTGCAAATGGGGAGTTTGTGGTTGTGCAAATGGACTGTTTGTGGTTGTTTGAGGTGCGTTAAACAGGGAGTTTGGTCTGTCATAGTTTGGACTGTCACTGTGAAGCGGGCATAACTGTTACACTACCTGATCCATATAACATCATACCTGATGTTTTAAAGCACATTATTCCAAACAATTTAGGAATGTTAGGTGATTTATACCCTTTATGGATTAAAACCCGACTCTGCGTCAACTATGTAATTTTCCATGGGAGTTTTACCATGGATCCCCCTCCGGCATGCCACAGTCCAGATGTTAGTCCCCTTGAAACAACCTTTCTATCACTATTGTGGCCAGAAAGAGTACCTGTGGGTTTTAAAATTTGCCTGCCTATTGAAGTCAATGGCGGGTCGCCCGTTTGCAAAGATTTACGAAAATATTTGTTCGCCGCTCGAAAGTTTGCGACATCTCTAGTGATGACCACGTGTTATCGTATTTCAACTATTATCATTAGGGGTTTTTCCAAGAGGGAGGGATTTCATTAGCCATGTTTTTTATCCAATTTTATATTTTTAGTTCTTTTAAACATATGTATTTGACTTGTATTTGTACTGGCCTGCATTAAAATTGATATTCATTGACCGTGTAATCTACCTCCTGCCACATACTTACTTGATCTTTTATGTCTGGTGAATGCCAAATGTTTGGCGCCTGGAGTCCAGTGGCCTACAGTAAAATTTTAAACCATTGACCGCATTATGTACCTCGAGCCACATAATCAGAATTTCTTTTATGTCAGGTGAATGCCTAATATATAAGGCCCGTACTCCCGTGGCCTGAAATAAAAAATTTCTAGGTTCCAACAGGGCACATTTAAGAGAATTTCACTTTAAAACACATAAAAATGTCCCCTGATTAAGACACATTTTTTGTTGGAATTTTTGTTATTGATCCCCCTCTAGTTTGTCACTGTCCATTTTGCGGAACTATTTGTGCACTTCTACAAAGTATTTGGTGGCTGCAATTATGAGCTGAAGGTTTTTCAGGTTCACCTGCCATTAAAGTGAATGGAGCCCGCCTCAAACTTGCAGTCCATGAACATTAGATTGCGTTCACGAACCGTCCCGGCCAATGTTTGTCCATCGCTACACATATGTGTGCTTTTGCTCCTTGAACCTCTATGGGAGTTCCAGAAATAGCAAAGTTCAAGTGCTTGGTTATCTCTGACAGCAACATAGAGTAGAATGAGAGGTTGCATGTGGGTTCACCATTTTGATTCTCCTACCTATCAGACACTTATCTTGTGGATAGGGATAGTTTGCTATATTCGGACACCCCTTTTAAATAGACTTATTTTATATTTTTGTGCAGGTCAACATATATCTCTATAGTGCAGGTGCTAATGTCCTTGCCTATAATGTACAAGGTTGGGCGTTTGAATCCTGACAGACACATTATTTTATATCTACATACGTTTTTAGCCATAATATATTTAAATATATTATTATATATTTAGAATATATAATATTTTATAATATATGTAAATATATTATGGTTAAAAACATCAGTAGTAGTTTCCCACATATTATGCATTCATATATATCAGAAGTATGAAAATAAATATATATATATATATATATATATATATATATATATATATATATATAATTTTTTGCAATTATTTTAGTAATTATTTATTTTGCGCCATTCATTTTTTACAATTAGGCTAGTTTCACACTAGCGGCAGGGGACTCCGGCAGCCTGTCGGATCCGTCCTGCTGCTAATTCACTTGTGCCCCTGGACTACAGCTCCATCCCCATTGACTATAATGGGGGCGGGGGCAGAGTTCCGATGGCAGCGCACGCCAAGAGGCGGCCGAACTAAAAGTACTGCATAAATATAATCGCTATTTCTGAAATGTTTCTGCCAGTATTCAAACTCCCAACCTTGTACTTAGAGGTAAGGATGTTAACCACTTCACTATAGAGCTATATGTTAGCCTGCACAGAAATATAAAATAAGTCTTCTGCTGAATAGGAATACTCACTACTTCAGAATACTATGAGGCTTTTATGACACAGTTTAGCATTCAGCTTTATAGCTGAGTAGATAAGGTCCTTGCCTCTAATATACAATGTTGGGAGTTCAAATCCTGTCAGAAATTAGATTTAAATACACTGTGGTGTCCCCAAGCACTGACTCCACATATTGATATAGCTATATATGGAGTCAGGGCAGGGACTTCTAAGCCAAACTAGAGTCCCAACACCCTCACCTCTTCAGAGCAGGGGGTGCCTGGGGTTCTCCCATTGACTTCCATTGTACTTGGATGCTAGGTAGAATACCCAAGCATCGCAAAGTGTTCTACACGAGACCTTTGGTGCTCTATCAACACTAGTTGGTATGCTTTACTTCAGGCATCCTCAATCTGCGGCCCTCCAGCTGTTGTAAAACTACAACTCCCACAATGGCCTGTTGTAGGCTTTTCGGGAATGCTGGGAGTTGTCGTTTTGCAACCACTGAGGGGGCCGCAGCTTGAGGATGCCTGCTTTACTTCAACAATATGTTCAAAAAATGACATGTCCCAAAAAATCCTCATCTCCATAAAGTCTCAGCTCCTCTACTTCAGACCTCTTTCACACAACAGTTATTTTTTTTCGCTTACGGGCCGTTTTTTGCTTTCCGTATACGGTCTGTACACGGAAACATTTAGTTCAATGTACTCCGTATGCATTCCGTTTCCGTATTTCTGTTTTTCAGTTCCGTTGAAAGACAGAACATGTCCTATTATTGCC
Organism: Bufo gargarizans; assembly: GCF_014858855.1. NCBI lineage: Eukaryota > Metazoa > Chordata > Amphibia > Anura > Bufonidae > Bufo > Bufo gargarizans. The sequence continues at coordinate 286,160,326 of NC_058084.1, read as the reverse complement.
TGCAAATCACGTTTGTTGGCTCCATTCAAGTCAACGGGTCCGCAAAAAAATGGAAAATGGAAATGCATCCATATGTCTTCCATATCTGTTCCGTTTTTGTGGAGCCATCTATTTAAAAATATTATGCCCAGACCCATTTTTCTATGTAATTACTGTACACTGTATATGCCAATACGGAAAACGGAAAGGAAAAAGAGAACAGAAACGGAAACACAACGGAAACAAAGAATGGAACAATGGATATGTGAAAAACGGACTGCAAAACACTGAAAAAGCCATAAGGTCATGTGAAAGAGGCCTCAGTGTGAGGAAAGTTCAGTAGCTCTTAAAATGAATCTTCCTTCATGTATGGTATGTGATTGAAAATGACATGCCATACATTGAGGGATTCATTTAGTGCTTCCTATCTAGAGCATATATTTTAACACGTACAGTAAATTACCAAAGTACTGCAATACTTTTACCTACTTGATGCATGCTTTAATTTAAAGAACCATTCCCATGTTTTTTTTGTTTTGTTTTTCCAGAATTGCATTTCAAATAGATATTAATCCTCCTTCAACCCCTTAAGGACTCAGCCCTATTTCACCTTAAAGGGGTTGTCCGGGTTCAGAGCTGAACCCGGACATACCCTTATTTTCACCCCGGCAGCCCTCCTGAGCCTGGCATCGGAGCATCTCATGCTCCGATGCGCTCCAGTGCCCTGCGCTAGATCGCGCAGGGCACAGGCTTTTGTGTTTTCAATAACACACTGCCGGGCGGTAACTTCCGCCCAGCAGTGTGTTCGGTGACGTCACCGGCTCTGAGAGGCGGGCTTTAACTCTGCCCTAGCCGTTTTACTGGCTAGGGCAGAGCCAAATCCCGCCCATCAGTGCCGGTGACGTCACCGGGCTGCCTGTCAGCCCTATAGAGAGCCCGGTATGTCACCGGAACTCAGAAAAATGCCTTTGCCCTGCGCGATTTAGCGCAGGGCAAAGGAGAGCATCGGAGCATGAACTGCTCCGATGCTCATGTCAGGGGGGCTGCCGGGGTGAAAATGGAGGGATGTCCAGGTTCAGCTCTGAACCTGGACAACCCCTTTAAGGACTTGGCCATTTTTTGCAAATCTGACCAGTGTCATTTTAAGTGCTGATAACTTTAAAACACTTTTACTTACCCAGGTCATTCTGAGATAGTTTTTTCGTCACATATTGTACTTCATGACACTGCTAAAATTGGGTCAAAAAAGTTAATTTTTTGCATAAACAAATACCAAATTTACCATTTTTTTTTTTAAATTAGCAAATTGTAAAGTTTCAGCTTCTCTACTTCTGTAATAAATAGTAATACCCCCAAAAATTGTGATGCCTTTACATTCCCCAAATGTCCACTTCATGTTTGTATCATTTTGGGAATTATATTTTTTGGGGGGGATGTTACAAAGCTTAGAAGTTTAGAAGCATATTCCGAAATTTTTCAGAAATTTTCCAAATCCCACTTTTTATGGACCAGTTCAGGTCTGAAGTCACTTTGTGAGGCTTAAGTAATAGAAACCATCCAAAAATTACCCCATTTTAGAAAATACACCCCTCAAGGTATGCAAAACTGATTTTACAAACTTTGTTAACCCTTTAGGTCTTCCACAAGACTTCATGGCAAATGGACATAAAATTAAAGAATTTAGATTTTTGGGAAAATTTTCCAATATAATCCATTTTTTTTCAGGAACAAAGCAAGGGTTAACTGCCAAACAAAACTCAATATGGGTTGCCCTGATTGTGTAGTTTGCAGAAACACCCCATATGTGATCGTAAACTACTGTTTGGCCAAACAGGAGGACATAGAAGGAGGGGAACGCCATATGGTTTTTGCAAGACTGGTTTTGTTTATACCATGTCCCATTTCAAGCCCCCCGTTGCATCCCTAGATTAGAAATTCCAAAAAAGTGACTCCATCTAAGAAAGTACATCCCTCAAGGTATTCACAACTGGGTTTACAAACTTTGTTACCCTTTAGGTGTTCCACAAGAGTTAATGGCAGATGGAGAAACAATTTTGGAATTTCAATTATATTTTTTTTTTTTTCATTTGAACCCACTTTTTCCAGTAATAAAGTAAGGGTTAACTGCCAAACAAAACTCAATATGGGTTGCCCTGATTCTGTAGTTTGCAAAAACACCCCATATGTAGTCCTAAACTACTGTTTGGCCAAACTGGAGGACATAGAAAGAGGGGAATGCCATATGGGTTTTGGAAGGCAGATTTCCCAATTTCAAGCCCCCCGTTGCACCCCTAGAATAGAAATCCCAAAATAGTGACTCCATCTAAGAAAGTACACCCCTCAAGGTATTCAAAACTGGGTTTACAAACTTTGTTAACCCTTTAGGTGTTCCACAAGAGTTAATGGCAGATGGAGAAACAATTTTGGAATTTCAATTTTCTATTTTAACCCTTACTTTATTACTGGAAAAAATGGGTTAACAGCTAAACAAAAATCAATATGGGTTGCCCTGATTCTGTAGTTTGCAGAAACACCTAATATGTGGTTGTAAACTACTATTTGGCTAAACGGCAGGACAAAGAAGAAGGGGAACACCATATGGTTTTTGGAAGGCCATAGTTTTTTATGTTCTCTAGGGGACTGTTGGGGATTATAAAAATTTTGTACTCCATGGAAGTGTGATACTCCCTGAAGCAATTGATAATGCAGAGGCCCGGATGATCGCGGCAAGTGTCACATTGAGTGGTGGTGTCCTTCCGTATCCCCCTCTTGTGACACACTCTGCATCTTTTTTGGGTTTGTCCCTTCTTTCCAGTATAGGGGACCACACCTGGAAAATGTTGGCTCCTCCAATTCCCGAGGTACTCCGGCCTGCTCTTTCCCGGTCTGAAAAAAATCAGGTCCTTGAGGACTGCCTCATAGAATTGGAGGAATGTCCCTGTGCTGCCAGCGCTTCGGGATAGTGCAAAAGTGTTGTACAAGGCAACCTGTACCAAGTAGACCGCAACTTTTTTGTACCATGCCCGGGTTTTGACCATGGCATTATATAGCTTGAGGACTTGATCAGAGAGATCAACTCCTCCCATATACCGATTGTAGTCAATGATACAATCGGGCTAGAGGACAGTTGACGCGGTACCTCGCACAGGGACAGGGGTGATGCTGTTACCGTGAATTGTAGACATTATAAGGACATCCCTCTTGTCCTTATACCTGACCAGCAACAGGTTTCCACTGGTAAGGGCATGGGTCTCACCCCTGGGGATAGGTACCTGGAGTGGGTGGGCAGGGAGGCCACGCTGATTTTTTCGCACGGTCCCACAAGCGAATGTGGATCTGGAGGCAAGGGACATAAACAATGGAATGCTAGTATAAAAGTTATCCACGTACAAGTGTCATCCCTTATCTAGCAGTGGGTACATAAGGTCCCACACGAGTTTCCCACTAACATCCAGAGTGGGGGGACATTCTGGGGGTTGAATACAGGAATCTCGCACCTCGTACACACAAAATTTGTAAGTGTACCCTGAGGTTACTCTCCCAAATTTTGTACAGCTTCACGCCATACCTTGCCCGCTTAGTGGGAATGTATTGGCTGAAACTGAGTCTCCTCTTGAACGCAACAAGAGACTCATCAACCGCAACTTCCCTTCCAGGTACGTAGGCCTGCGCAAATTTGGCCCCGAAGTGATCGATGACCGGCCATATCTTATACAGACGGTCAAAG